>NC_069500.1:381845505-382055505 GCF_027579735.1 Bombina bombina
ATACTGTGACAACAATTATGATTGGTGTAAATAGTTGGCAAGACGGCCTGGCACAAAAGGCTGGCAGGCAGGAGGTAAATGCAATTCAAGGACACTAGGAGACTGAATACTGACAGTCAAAACAGTGATGATTGACAATTTTTGCAATACTGTTAAAAGAAATATGATTGCTGGCAATAATTGGCTAGGTGGGCCTGGCACACAGCAGGCTGCAAGGCAGGAGGAAAGTGCAATTCACTGGCACCAGCAAACTGAGGATTCACAACAACTATTAACAAAAATTTTAATTTTTAATTACTAAGAATACTGTGACAACAAATATGATTGGTGTAAATATTTTTCAAGTAGACCTGGTACACAGTCTTGGAAGGCAGTAGAAAAGTACAATTCTAGGGCACGAGCAAACTGAGGATTAAGATCATCAACAATCAAGAATTTTTTAATTTTAATTAGTAACTATACTGTGACAAAAAATTATGATTACTGGCAATAATTGGTTAGGTGGGCCTGGCACACAGCAGGCTGCAAGGCAGGAGGAAAGTGCAATTCACTGGCACCAGCAAACTGAGGATTCACAACAACTATTACCAAAATTTTTAATTTTTAATTACTAAGAATACTGTGACAACAAATATGATTGGTGTAAATATTTTTCAAGTAGGCCTGGCACACAGGCTTGGAAGGCAGTAAAAAAGTGCAATTCTAGGGCACGAGCAAACTGAGGATTAAGATCAACAATCAAGAATTTTTTAATTTTAATTAGTAACTATACTGTGACAACAATTATGATTGGTGTAAATAGTTGCCAAGACAGCCTGGCACAAAAGGCTGGCAGGCAGGAGGTAAATGCAATTCAAGGACACTAGGAGGCTGAATACTGACAGTCAAAACAGTGATGATTGACAATTTTTGCAATACTGTTAAAAGAAATATGATTGCTGGCAATAATTGGCTAGGTGGGCCTGGCACACAGCAGGCTGCAAGGCAGGAGGAAAGTGCAATTCACTGGCACCAGCAAACTGAGGATTCATAACAACTATTACCAAAAATTTTAATTTTTAATTACTAAGAATACTGTGACAACAAATATGATTGGTGTAAATATTTTTCAAGTAGGCCTGGCACACAGGCTTGGAAGGCAGTAGAAAAGTGCAATTCTAGGGCACAAGCAAACTGAGGATTAAGATCATCAACAATCAAGAATTTTTTAATTTTAATTAGTAACTATACTGTGACAACAATTATGATTGGTGTAAATAGTTGGCAAGACGGCCTGGCACAAAAGGCTGGCAGGCAGGAGGTAAATGCAATTCAAGGACACTAGGAGACTGAATACTGACAGTCAAAACAGTGATGATTGACAATTTTTGCAATACTGTTAAAAGAAATATGATTGCTGGCAATAATTGGCTAGGTGGGCCTGGCACACAGCAGGCTGCAAGGCAGGAGGAAAGTGCAATTCACTGGCACCAGCAAACTGAGGATTCACAACAACTATTAACAAAAATTTTAATTTTTAATTACTAAGAATACTGTGACAACAAATATGATTGGTGTAAATATTTTTCAAGTAGACCTGGTACACAGGCTTGGAAGGCAGTAGAAAAGTACAATTCTAGGGCACGAGCAAACTGAGGATTAAGATCATCAACAATCAAGAATTTTTTAATTTTAATTAGTAACTATACTGTGACAAAAAATTATGATTACTGGCAATAATTGGTTAGGTGGGCCTGGCACACAGCAGGCTGCAAGGCAGGAGGAAAGTGCAATTCACTGGCACCAGCAAACTGAGGATTCACAAAAACTATTACCAAAAATTTTAATTTTTAATTACTAAGAATACTGTGACAACAAATATGATTGGTGTAAATATTTTTCAAGTAGGCCTGGCACACAGGCTTGGAAGGCAGTAGAAAAGTGCAGTTCTAGGGCACGAGCAAACTGAGGATTAAGATCAACAATCAAGAATTTTTTAATTTTAATTAGTAACTATACTGTGACAACAATTATGATTGGTGTAAATAGTTGCCAAGACAGCCTGGCACAAAAGGCTGGCAGGCAGGAGGTAAATGCAATTCAAGGACACTAGGAGGCTGAATACTGACAGTCAAAACAGTGATGATTGACAATTTTTGCAATACTGTTAAAAGAAATATGATTGCTGGCAGAAATTGGCTAGGTGGGCCTGGCACACAGCAGGCTGCAAGGCAGGAGGAAAGTGCAATTCAATGGCACCAGCAAACTGAGGATTCACAACAACTATTACCAAAAATTTAAATTTTTAATTATTAAGAATACTGTGACAACAAATATGATTGGTGTAAATATTTTTCAAGTAGGCCTGGCACACAGGCTTGGAAGGCAGTTGAAAAGTGCAATTCTAGGGCACGAGCAAACTGAGGATTAAGATCATCAACAATCAAGAATTTTTTAATTTTAATTAGTAACTATACTGTGACAAAAAATTATGATTGGTGTAAATAGTTGGCAAGACGGCCTGGCGCAAAAGGCTGGCAGGCAGGAGGTAGATGCAATTCAAGGACACTAGGAGACTGATTACTGATAGTCAAAACAGTGATGATTGACAATTTTTGCAATACTGTTAAAAGAAATATGTTTGCTGGCAATAATTGGCTAGGTGGGCCTGGCACACAGCAGGCTGCAAGGCAGGAGGAAAGTGCAATTCAATGGCACCAGCAAACAGAGGATTCACAACAACTATTACCAAAAATTTTAATTTTTAATTATTAAGAATACTGTGACAACAAATATGATTGGTGTAAATATTTTTCAAGTAGGCCTGGCACATAGACTTGGAAGGCAGTAGAAAAGTGCAATTCTAGGGCACAAGCAAACTGAGGATTAAGATCAACAATCAAAAATTTTTTAATTTTAATTAGTAACTATACTGTCTGTGACAACAATTATGATTGGTGTAAATAGTTGGCTAGACGGCCTGGCACAAAAGGCTGGCAGTGGCAGGCAGGAGGTAAATGCAATTCAATGGCACTAGGAGACTGAATATTTGCAGTCCAAAAAATTATGATTTTTATTTTTTTATATACTGTTACAAGAATTATGATTGGTGCCACTAATTGGCTAGTTGGACCTGGCACACAGGCTGGCAGATATGAGTCGTGGATGGTAGGTAGGGCAGCAATTTAACACAGTATGCTGTGTAAGTGACAAAAACACAGGCCTGCTAGAAAATTAAGTTAGATTACACTAGCAAAATATTTTAAAATTTTTAGATTTTAATATTAAAATTATGTTAAGAAGTGCAATGCACATATGACTCTATGAGTGGTCGCACTGGCTGGCTGCTACGTAGGGCAGCAATTAACAACAGTATGCTGTGTAAGTCAGATAGACAGTTAGACACAGGCCTGATAGAAAATAAAATTAGATTACACTAGCATAATGATTTAAAGACTTTTTTTTGGGAATTTAAAGAAAAAGGTTAAGCACATACTTATGAGTCGTGGCTGATTAAAAAAGTAGGCTCTGTAAGTCAGATACACACACGCCTGATGGCAAATACTATTAGATTACACTAGAAAAATGATTTAAATTATTTTTTTGGGGGGGGGGAATTAAAAAAAGATTAAACACATATGAGTCGTGGCTCATAGACTAGGGAGGGCAGCAAGTAAACACAGTAGGCTCTGTATGTCAGCAAAACACACAGGCCTGATAGAAAATTACATTAGATTACACTATCAAACACATTTAAACTTTTTTATTTTTATATTTAAATTAAGGTGAAGAAGATATGAGTGCTGGGTGGCTGCCTGGCACAGACCAATTAACCAAAAGACTGAAAAAAATGAGGTATATTAATGCTGAGTGAGCCTGACAAACACAGGCCTGATAGTAAATGTAATTAGATTACACTAGCAAAATATTTTTTTTTTTTTCTAAATTTAAAATAATGTTATAAACGGATATTAACACTGGTGGCTGGCACAGAGCAATGAACCAGAGTATATGCTGTGTGACACAGGCCTGATAGAAAATGAAAAAAAATTACACTAGCAAAATAATTAAATTTTTTGGTTAGTTAAATTTAAACTAATGTTGTTAGGGAGATATCAGTGGTGGCAGTAATCACAGCATATGCTGTGAGCCTTAAACACACAGCCTGAAAGCCAGGCAAATGCTAATAAAAATAAAATAAAAAAAAAACGACACGAAATATAGCTCTAAAAAGGGCTTTTGGGGTGCTGTGCTTGCAGCAGAGATGAGTGGAGTCCTTCTGGACTGTAGTGGACACTAAATACACTAGCCTAGCTATGTTTTTCCTATTAATGTCAGGATCAAAAACACAACACGTCCTCTCATTAAGAAAGCAAGGTCGTTATGAGTCTAAAATGGCAGATTCCGAGTAGCTGGGAGGGTCTGTGAGGGAGTGTCTGATGTTGATTGGCTCTAATGTGTCAGACGGCTGTGACATAAAGGGTCAAAGTTTCCTCAATGATAACACATAGGGGCGGATCGAACCATGTGTTCGCCCACAAACGCGAAACCGAACAAGCTATGTTCGCTGTGAAACGTTCGCGGGCGAACAGTTCGGGACATCACTACCTAAACTTTACAAGGACTCAGTCAACCCACCAGGTCGCCCAATAATATCTGGGATTGGCTCATTATTTGAGCCTCTATCTGAGTGGGTTGACTCAGTCCTGCAATCCTTGGTTCAAGGTTTGAGTAGCTATTTAAGGGATTCCTCCCACCTTCTTACAATTTTAGACAAAATCAAATGGAAAGTGGATTATAGGTGGGTGGTGATCAATGCGGTGTCACTGTATTCATGTATACCCCATGCTTTGGGCATACAGGCGATCTGTTTCTTCCTGGACAATTATACCAATTACTCAAGGGAGTTCAAACTATTTTTCTGTGAGACTGTTGATTTCCTACTATCCCACAATTATTTTGTGTTCAATGGTGAATACTTTCTACAAGTGTGTGGTACTGCGATGGGGCGAAACTTGCACCCTCATTCGCTAATTTATTTGTGGGATGGTGGGAGATCAGCAGTCTCTACAGCAGTAGTAATCCGTTTTTGGAAAACATTTGTATATATATGAGATTTATTGATGATCTTATTTTTGTGGTAAAGGATAACTTTGTCTTTGAGGACTTCTTGGATTATGTAAACAGCAATGATTTGCATTTGAGATTTACAGGTGAGATTCAAGACAAAGAAGTGCATTTTTTGGATCTCACTTTGTATGGTTCAGTTGAATCCAATAAAGTTATCACAGACACTTACAGAAAACCGACATCCGGTAACACGATCTTACACGCAACGTTGTGTCACCCCAAGCATTTAATAAAATCAATTCCCAAGAGTCAGTTTCTTAGGCTTCGCAGAAATGCAAACTCTGATGATCTGTTTAACCATTAAGCCAGCAAACTGATGGATAGATTGATTGCTAGGGGTTATGATTCGGATCTATTGCAGCAGTCATTGGACGATGTCAAGAAGAGTTACAACCCTTTGCGCAGTAGAACTGGAAATAGCACTAAAAGAGAGGTATTTGATAAAGATGTAGTAGTTTTTTCAAAAGAATTCTCCTTACAGTTCAATGACTTATGCAATATCATCAAAAAGAATCTTCCAATACTTAGGGGTGATGACACTTTAGTTAATCTTGTTGACAAGATTAAATGTGTATCAAAAAAGGCACCAACACTTGCCAAAAAACTCACCCCTAGTATGATCAATAGCAATATTGGAGAAAGAGGGACGCACTGGCTTAGAAAGAAAGGAACTTTCAAATGTCTATCAAGAAATTGCCACTCATGTCATTCAACCAAAGATAAATTTAAGATTGACCATTACGCCAATTGTGGCACCACTTTTGTAGTCTACCTCATAGAATGTACCCTATGTTCGGAACAGTACGTAGGTCAAACCTCACGTGCCCTTAGGTCCAGGATAGGAGAACACAGAAGAGACATAAAAAATTATAATAAGGATTCCAGTGTAGCAAGACACTACAATGGTCTACATTTTACAGATCAACCCAAGTTCACAGTAAAAGTAATAGATGTAGCTAAAAGGCCTATTCGAGGTGGTAATATTTATACCATACTATCCAAAAAAGAGCTTTATTGGATATGGAAACTTAAGACCAGGACACCTCATGGTCTTAACAAAGAATGGGACATCAGTTACTTTGTTGAATAAATATAATTAGCTTGTGGATGATCCTTTGTGAACTGTTTGAGAATGTACAACATTTTATAGTATTTGTTAAATGGAATGCTTTTCACTATTGCAACTTTTATGGAATTGCAACACCTAATACCTATATTGATGCATGTATATGTTTTCACATTAACATAGTATTTATGTATAGGTTATAATAATCCTATGTTCTTCTTATCTGTGGTCAAAAGGTTTTGCCTCAATAATCAGATGTCATTTTATTTTGATCCACATCAATTTCAGAATAATCCTTCATGCCCCAATTGACATATTTTGACAATGAAACTTTAGTATATAAGAAATTGTACATGACAGTGCTAGTTTTCTAAGCACAAAGTTTCCCTTTTTTGGTGAGAATCTTTGAAAGGGTCTTTTTGATAGACTCTTTAATGGAATTTTCTTTGCTATTTCTTATACATCATATTTACCAAAGTTCAGTATATTGTAACATTAGACCAGATTACAAAAGGTCAGGTCTTATGTTAAAAAAACTAAAACAACTTAGAAGTAGTTTGAGGCTATGTATAGAATTATGTAATTAAAATTCCTCATTATTGATATATTTATTGTTATAATTGCCTTGGTGAAATACTATTTTTGGCATATTTATGCTCATATGGCTTTTTCATGTATACATTTGAAACTCAATAGTGAGAATTTGCAAACATGTTTTCTTCATTTTCTATTTTGATTGTTTTTATTTATTATTTTTCTTACCACGTGTTTTATTATTTGTAATTGCAGATTATTACATTATTCTTCCACCCTTTGTGATGCACCATTTACACCTTAGTATTTGATTGTGAGGGTGTGATTTGGCCTTTAAAACTCTGATTGGCTAAGAGATGGTTAAATTGTGCATCACACAGGTGGGGAGTTATCCTATGATTAAGTGCTGAATAGCACAAAACATGTTAGGAATCCGCTCCCCCCTCCTGTGAATTTTGCTTTTTTGCTTTCTTGCTGTGCTCTGTTGTCTTGCACTGGACATGCTTTTCGTTTTTTAAATATCAGAATAAAGGTTTGCCTTTTATTCTACGGTTCTGGAGTGCTGCTTCCTTTTGACTTTTGCTTCACAAACGGCTAGATTTAGAGTTTGGCGTTAGCCGTCAAAACCAGCGTTAGAGGCTCCTAACGCTGGTTTTGGGCTATCGCTGGTATTTGGAGTCAGTCAGGAAAGGGTCTAACGCTCACTTTCCAGCCGGGACTTTTCCATACCGCAGATCCCCCTACGCCAATTGCGTATCCTATCTTTTCAATGGGATCTTCCTAACGCCGGTATTTAGAGTCTTGGCTGAAGTGAGCGTTAGAAATCTAACGACAAGACTCCAGCCGCAGAAAAAAGTCAGTAGTTAAGAGCTTTCTGGGCTAACGCCAGTTCATAAAGCTCTTAACTACTGTGCTCTAAAGTACACTAACACCCATAACCTACCTATGCACACCTAAACCGAGGCCCCCCCACATCGCCGCCACTCTATTAAAAAATTTTAAGCCCTAATCTGCCGCTCCGTACACCGCCGCAACCTACGTTATCCCTATGTACCCCTAATCTGCTGCCCCTAACACCGCCGACCCCTATATTATATTTATTAACCCCTAATCTGCCCCCCACAACGTCGCCTCCACCTACCTATAATTATTAACCTCTAATCTGCCGACCGGACTTCACCGCTACTATAATAAATGTATTAACCCCTAAACCGCCTCACTAACCCTATAATAAATAGTATTAACCCCTAATCTGCCCTCCCTAATATCGCCGACACCTAACTTCAAGTATTAACCCCTAATCTGCCGACCGGACCTCACCGCTACTCTAATAAATTTTTTAACCCCTAAAGCTAAGTCTAACCCTAACCCTAACACCCCCCCTAAGTTAAATATAATTTAAATCTAATGAAATAAATTAACTCTTATCAAATAAATTGTTCCTATTTAAAGCTAAATACTTACCTGTAAAATAAACCCTAATGTAGCTACAATATAAATAATAATGATATTGTAGCTATTTTAGGATTTATATTTATTTTACAGGCAACTTTGTATTTATTTTAACCAGGTACAATAGCTATTAAATAGTTAAGAACTATTTAATACCTACCTAGTTAAAATAATTACAAAATTAACTGTAAAATAAATCCTAACCTAAGTTACAATTTAACCTAACACTACACTATCAATAAATTAATTAAATAAAATACCTACAATTATCTACAATTAAACCTAACACTACACTATCAATAAATTAATTAAATACAATACCTACAAATAAATTAAATTAAATAAACTAACTAAAGTACAAAAAATAAAAAAAAAATAAGTTACAAAAAATAAAAAATATTTACAAACATTAGAAAAATATTACAACAATTTTAAACTAATTACACCTACTCTAAGCCCCCTAATAAAATAACAAAGCCCCCCAAAATAAAAAAATGCCCTACCCTATTCTAAAATTAAAATAGAAAAGCTCTTTTACCTTACCAGCCCTTAAAAGGGCCATTTGGGGGGCATGCTCCAAAGAATTCAGCTCTTTTGCCTGGAGAAAAAAAAAACATACAATACCCCCCCCAACATTACAACCCACCACCCACATACCCCTAATCTAACCCAAACTCCCCTTAAATAAACCTAACACTAAGCCCCTGAAGATCTTCCTACCTTATCTTCACCACACCGGGTATCACACGATCCGTCCTGGCTCTGATGTCTTGATCCAAGCCCAAGCGGGGGGCTGAAGACATCCATCCTCCGGCTGAAGTCTTAATCCAAGCGGGCAGAAGAGGACATCCGGACCGGCAAACATCTTCATCCAAGCCGCATCTTCTATGTTTTTCCATCCGAAGACGACCGTCTCCATCTTGAAGACCTCCATCGCGGATCCATCCTCTTCTTCCGACGACTAGACGACGAATGAAGGTTCCTTTAAGGGACGTCATCCAATATGGTGTCCCTCGAATTCCGATTGGCTGATAGGATTCTATCAGCCAATCGGAATTAAGGTAGGAAAATTCAGAATCAAGTTCAATCCGATTGGCTGATCCGATCAGCCAATCAGATTGAGCTCGCATTCTATTGGCTGATCGGAACAGCCAATAGAATGCGAGCTCAATCTGATTGGATCTCTTCAAGATGGAGCCGGTCGTCATCGGATGGAAGAACATAGAAAATGCGGCTTGGATGAAGATGTTTGCCGGTCCGGATGTCCTCTTCTGCCTGCTTGGATCAAGACTTCAGCCGGAGGATGGATGTCTTCAGCCCCCCGCTTTGGCTTGGATCAAGACATCTGAGCCAGGATGGATCGGTGTGATACCCGGTGTGGTGAAGATAAGGTAGGAAGATCTTCAGGGGCTTAGTGTTAGTTTTTTTTAAGGGGGGTTTGGGTTAGATTAGGGGTATGTGGGTGGTGGGTTGTAATGTTGGGGGGGGGTATTTTATGTTTTTTTTCTCCAGGCAAAAGAGCTGAATTCTTTGGGGCATGCCCCGCAAATGGCCCTGTTAAGGGCTGGTAAGGTAAAAGAGCTTTTCTATTTTAATTTTAGAATAGGGTAGGGCATTTTTTTATTTTGGGGGGCTTTGTTATTTTATTAGGGGGCTTAGAGTAGGTTTAATTAGTTTAAAATTTTTGTAATATTTTTCTAATGTTTGTAAATATTTTTTTATTTTTTGTAATTTAGTTCTTTTTTATTTTTTGTACTTTAGTTAGTTTATTTAATTGTATTTAATTAATTTATTGATAGTGTAGTGTTAGGTTTAATTGTAGATAATTGTAGGTATTTTATTTAATTATTTTTATTGATAGTGTAGTGTTAGGTTTAATTGTAACTTAGGTTAGGATTTATTTTACAGGTAATTTTGTAATTATTTTAACTAGGTAGCTATTAAATAGTTCTTAACTATTTAATAGCTATTGTACCTGGTTAAAATAAATACAAAGTTGCCTGTAAAATAAATATAAATTCTAAAATAGCTACAATATAATTATTATTTATATTGTAGCTACATTAGGGTTTATTTTACAGGTAAGTATTTAGCTTTAAATAGGAATAATTTATTTAATAAGAGTTAATTTATTTCGTTAGATTTAAATTATATTTAACTTAGGGGGGTGTTAGTGTTAGGGTTAGACTTAGCTTTAGGGGTTAATACATTTATTAGAGTAGCGGTGAAGTCCGGTCGGCAGATTAGGGGTTAATAATTGTAGGTAGGTGGCGGCGACGTTGGGGGCGGCAGATTAGGGGTTAATAAATATAATATAGGGGTCGGTGGTGTTAGGGGCAGCAGATTAGGGGTGCATAGGGATAACGTAGGTTGCGGCGGTGTACGGAGTGGCAGATTAGGGGTTAATAATATAATGCAGGGGTCAGCGATAGTGGGGGCGGAAGATTAGAGGTTAATAAGTGTAAGGTTAGGGGTGTTTAGACTCGGGGGACATGTTAGAGTGTTAGGTGCAGACTTAGGAAGTGTTTCCCCATAGGAAACAATGGGGCTGCGTTAGGAGCTGAACGCTGCTTTTTTGCAGGTGTTAGATTTTTTTTCAGCTCAAACTGCCCCATTGTTTCCTATGGGGGAATCGTGCACGAGCACGTTTTTGAAGCTGGCCACGTCCGTAAGCACCGCTGGTATCGAGAGTTGCAGTGGCGGTAAATTCTGCTCTACGCTCCCTTTTTGGAGCCTAACGCACTGAAAACGCAGCCATTCTGTGAACTCTAAATACCAGCGGTATTTAAAAGGTGCGGGGAAAAAAAAGCATGCGTTAGCTACGTGGGTCGTTACCGACAAAACTCTAAATCTAGCCGAAAGTTTGCTCTACTTCTTCCCAAGCTTGCACCCCGCTAACAGTGCATTTGTATCAGCCGAATTTTGAGGGCTGTAATTGGCCAGCCCCTTACACACCTCCTGGGCTGTAGCTACGTCACCCCTGTGTGTAGCTATTAAATAGTAAATAACTATTTAATAGCTATTGTACCTAGTTAAAATAAATACAAATTTGCCTGTAAAATAAATATAAATTCTAAAATAGCTACAATATAATTATTCATTATATTGTAGCTATATTAGGGTTTATTTTACAGGTAAGTATTTAGCTTTAAATAGGATTAATTTATTTAATAAGAGTTAATTTATTTCGTTAGAATAAAATTATATTTAACTTAGGGGGGTGTTAGGGTTAGACTTAGCTTTAGGGGTTAATACATTTATTAGAGTAGCGGCGAGGACCGGTTGGCAGATTTGGGGTTAATACTTGAAGTTCGGTGTCGGCGATGTTAGGGAGGGCAGATTAGGGGTTAATACTATTTATTCTAGGGTTTGCGAAGCGGGAATGAGGCAGTTTAGGGGTTAATACATTTATTAGAGTAGCGGCGAGCTCCGGTCGGCAGATTAGGGGTTAATAAGTGTAGGTAAGGTAGCGGCGACATTGGTGGTGGCAGATTAGGGGTTAATAAATATTATGTAGGTGTCGGCGATGTTAGGGGCAGCAGATTAGGGGTTTATAGGTATAATGTAGGTGGCGGCGGTATGCGGTCGGCAGATTAGGGGTTAAAAATTTTTATTAGAGTGGCGGCAATGTGGGGGGACCTCGGTTTAGGGGTACATAGGTAGTTTATGGGTGTTAGTGTACTTTAGAGCACAGTAGTTAAGAGCTTTATAAACCGGCGTTAGCTCAGAAAGCTCTTAACTACCGACTTTTTCCTGCGGATGGAGTCTTGTCTGTAGAGGCTCTACCGCTCACTTCAGCCAAGACTCTAAATACCGGCGTTAGGAAGATCCCATTGAAAAGATAGGATACGCAATTGGCGTAAGGGGATCTGCGGTATGGAAAAGTCGCGGCTTGGAAGTGAGCCTTAGACCCTTTCCTGACTGACTCTAAATACCAGCGGGCGGTAAAAAGCAGCGTTAGGACCCCTTAATGCTGCTTTTGATGGCTAAGGCAGAACTCTAAATCTAGGCTTAAGTATCCAAATTACATTATTCATTATTTAAATTAAATGAATAAATAAATATAGAAAACATAAAAAAAAATAAGGGGCCTTTTTCTAAACCAGACCCTTTTTGAAACCTTGCTCATAGGTGGTAAACTTCAGAGTTTTTATACACAATAAAAGGACTTGGACATAGGTTTAGGTATAACTTCTTTATACCTTATGGGAAGTAAAAGATAGCTAATTACTACATGGAACAAGATGCAACTTTATTGTATTAATTTATATTCTTTCTTTTTTTGTCAGTAATATAATAAATCTTTCTGTGTCATTGAGTATTTTGGTATGTATTTAACGTCACACATATAAATAACTATAAATAAATATAATATACAGTTAAAATTCTCACTAATAGAAATCAAAGTAGTAGAGATTACTTTATGTAGGCGAGGACTTCAGCATTAATGTATCAAACAAACTTTGCCAAGTAGGAGTACTGCTTTGATGTGCAACATCAAAGTCTCATGGATGGAATCCATTTCTTTGCCAATTCACTCTTAACTCTATACTCAATAGCATTGTATCACATAGCCATCTCTACAAATGTATTTTTTTCCACCTGTCATGTTAAGCACCTTAAATCCCTCTCCAAACCTGTAGTGAGAGTTTTATGCAATCATTCCAAAAATGTCACTTTTTGCAGGCTGTTTCAATTTGACAGCAATTTCCAGTTCTTAAAAGCAAGCGCAGAGGGTATGAAAATAAGATTAGCTTTGCAGTATGAGGCATAGAGACCCTTTGAATGTGCATGAAATTGAACATTTAAATTGAAATATGCAAGTTTTTTTGATCTATACCCTTTTAATAGTGAAAATATATAAGAGTTAATTGTTTTTATGATTCTGTAGCCTGAAACTTATTCCAAAGTCTTTGCAATGTGGCTAATCATCCAATACAGAGAGTTGCCCCACAAGAGAGAATAAAACTGAAATGGGTTTGTGGATTTATATTCCAGTTAAAGATTCTAATACCATGCTGGTGGATTTAAAGGGACAGTAAAGTCAAAATTAAACTTTCATTATACAGACAGAGCATGCAATTTTAAACAACTTTCTAATTTACTTCCATAATCTAATTTGCTATATTTTGTTAGTATCCCTTGTTGAAAAGCATACTTAGGTAAACCTAGAAGCAGCAATGCACTACTGGGAGATAGCTGCTGATTGGTGGCTGGACATATATGCCTCTTGTTATTAACTCATCGGAAATGTTCGGATGGAAAGTTTAAAATTGTATGCTCTGTCTGAGGCCCCGATGATCAAAAGTGCTACAAGGTGGCGAGATATTCAAATGGAATCGACCGATATGTTGAGTGAGCCTGTCAAAATATTCTAAGCTCCCGACATAGATGCTGACAGGCGAAATCGCAGAGAGGCATTTACTATACATGCCATTGGTTACTGATGCTTGCGATAGATAACACCCAGCATCGCTGCCCATATTGGCGATGTATAGTTAACGATCCCTTGTAATATAGCTGCTGTGCCTAACCACTAATCCTAAGTACCCCTAATAAATATCTCAAACATCACATAGCCACTGCAAGTACCTGTCTACTCTATTAACCCCTCAACTGACACATACCCACCACAAGTATCTATCCTGTTAGCCTCTCAACCACTAGATACCCACCACAAGTATCCATCTAATTTATTAACCCCTATACCGCCACATACCCACTGCAAGTACCCATCTAAACTATTAACCCCTATACCTATACCACAACTAGCCCATTGCAAGTACCTTGCACTATTAACCCCTATACTACCACTAGCCCCAACCCAAACTACACTCTACCTAAGACCTAATCCCCCCTCTAAAGTAAACCAACTATGTTAAAGAAAAAGAAAAAAAATGTCTGTTACAGAAAATAAGAAAAAACAATATCCAAAATAAAAAAGTACTGTTATACCTAACACCTACATACCACATAAAAATAAAACCCACTCAAAACAAAAAAATAACTAAATCCTAATACTAAATTTAAACTACAATAGGCCTTTAAAGGGCTTTTTGTAAGGCATTGCCGTAAAGTGAATGCAGTTCTTTAACATTGAAATAAATTGCACCCCCACCTTTACAGTACAATTAACCCTCCACACACCAAAATAATAAAGGCTAACTGAAAAAACCTATCCTAAAAATTTAAAATAAAAAATCCTATTCTTTAAAAAAAAAAAAAAAAACCCTGAAAAAGCCCTAACTAAATCCAAAGTTTAAACTCACCATGCTAAAACAATTCCTCTTGGGCCTTCTTAAGCCCTGGCCCATCTTTGCAGTGGCGGACTCTTCTGCTGCCTCCACTCCACGTCTTCTATCTTAAATTCTTCAGCTCTCTTCCTAGAGCCCTCTTCTTAATGGACCAAAAAAAGTATAGTTTAGAGGAGAGAAGGGGAAGAGATGATATGATAGCAACTTTCAAGTATATTAAAGGGCTTAGTAAAGCTGAAGCTGTAAGTATATTTTTCATAAAAAGAAAATTCAAGAACAAGGGGTCATGATCTCAAGCTGAAGGGTAGTAGATTCAGGAGTAATTTGTAGAAGCACTTCTTTACAAAAAAAGCGATTGATTAATGGAATAAACTTCCACAAGAGGTGGTAATAACTTATAAGCTTGTACTTTTAGGAAATATTGGGCATTTCTTGGACTAATTGCTCTTATCTGCAGCAAAAATCTATGTTTCTATTTTTCTATGTATAGGCATTCAGGGTGTGTTACCGGGGTGTGCTAGGGGGAGTAGGCTGCACTTTGATTCGGATATATCGCCACCAGTGCAATATGTTTGAATCAGCAAAGTACAGGTTGCAAGGAGGGTAGCGGCCATAATTGTCTCACCAGCTATTAGTTAGCATAGGTGTAGTGCAACTTAGGTCCCACCAGCAATATTTGGAGTGTGCCTACACGGAAACTATTTTTAATATTAGTGAGCGGACCGTGTAGGCCCACTTCAAA
Source organism: Bombina bombina (assembly GCF_027579735.1). NCBI lineage: Eukaryota > Metazoa > Chordata > Amphibia > Anura > Bombinatoridae > Bombina > Bombina bombina. The sequence goes on from NC_069500.1 coordinate 381,860,663, forward strand.
TAGGGACTGCTTGGCCATGCCCCCTTTTTTTGAAAATATCAACAGACTGATGGACTGTGAGGCTGAAGAGGCTAGGGGCCCATTTATCAAGCTCTGAACAGAGCTTCTGGGCCCGTGTTTCTAGCGAGTCTTCAGATTCGCCAGAAATAGCAGTTATGAAGCAGCGGTCTAAAGACTGCTGCTCCATAACCCTGTCTGCCTGCTCTGATGAGGCGGACAGGAATCGCTAGAAATCAACCCGATCGAGTATGATCGGGTTTATTGACACCTCCCTGCTGATTGGCCGTGAGTCAGCAGGGGCGGCGTTGCACCCGCAGCTCTCTGCATTCAGCGAGGTCTTGCAGACCTGATCTGCACTGTCGGATCAGGTCCCCAAAACCTTTAATAAATAGGCCCCTGGAAAGGCAGTTTCTCATTGGTCTGTTGATGTTTTGACAATCATGAGCAAAAAAAATTGGGTTTTATGTCTCTTTAATCATCAAACATTAGAATAAATTACTATACTTTATTATACACTTTATTATACTGAAAAAAACTGTGTATGCAAAACTGGTGGTGAAAAAGTTGAATAACAAAATTGTAACTGTATATGTAAATTTTGGACATCAAGGGCAATTTTTCCCAACACATTGATCAGTCAATGTGCCCTAACTATGTATTTGATTACTGTAGCCCAGTATGAGCTTTTCAGCTTCATTATTTTTTTGTCAAAAAATAACCCCAACAGTGTCCAATGTGGGTGCACAGCTCATAAAAACACGATTTAAAAACCTGGTAAATGTATGCTTACCTGCATTTTTTCATTGTGGTGAGAGTCCTTAAGCCATTACTCCTGGGTTTCAACTCCTGGCCACTAGAAGGAGGCAAAGATTCCCAAAGCTCTAAGAGCACTTAATCCCTCCCACACCCAGTCTGAAATAAAGCCAAAAAAGGAGAAGTATAAAGGAAAGAAAGTACAAACAAGAGAAAACCGTGGTGCTAACCAGAATTTCCATTATAAAATTAGTAAATTATAATGAAATTGGGTGGGTCTTGTGGACTCTCACAACCATGAAAGAAATTAATTTATCAGATAAGCATACATTTTGTTTTCTTTCATAAAGTGGTGAGAGTCCATGAGCCATTACCACTGGGAACTAGTACCCAAGCTGTGGATTCCAAAAGTAATTGGGTGGGACAAATATTTTTAAAGGCAGGTACCTAATTTCCAGACACTTCTGCCTGAAGGAATTTCCTACATAACACATCAAAATAGTAGAATTTAAAGAAAGTATGTAAGGAAAAACATGTTGCTGCCTTGCAAATCTGTTCAAAATAAAACCTCATTCTTTAAAACCCAAGAAGAGGAAACTGATCAGGAGGAATAGGCAACAATGCATTTTGGAACAGACTAACCCAGCCACCAAGTAATCCTTGTTAATCAAGAGGTTTAGCCAAGAAGCTAATGAAATGTCTGAGGCCCTCTGACCTTCACATGGAAACAAGCAAAATTAAAGGATTGTTGAAAAACCTTTGTAACTTGTAAAACAAATTCTAATGCTCTGACATCCTAAAATGAGTAATAGGAATTCTGTGTATACGACAAGGAGATGGCTCTATAATCTCCTGATTGATGTTTTCAGAAGAATAATTTTTGGACAAAAATCATATTGAGTCCTTAAAACCATATTATCTTGATGAAACATAAGGTAAGAAAGCTTGCAAGAAAGAACAAACAATTCAGAAACTCTTCTGGCAGAAGATATAGTTACAAGCAACAAAAACTTCTAAGACAGAAAATAAATGTCCAAAGCATGCATAGGTTCAAAAGAAGAACCTGTAAGCTTGTAAAAATGTTAAAGTTACAAAGAGGTATCACAGCCATGTCCAGAACCTGGGTCTTCTGATTCCCAGCCTGTTTCTCTATTCCTGCTACACCAGAGGGCTTTGCATTTGCCTCAAGTTTTTGGAGACCTGTTACCTGCAGAGGATTGCTCTCTTTCTCCACCTACTTGTCTGTTGCAGGTAGTTTTGCAATCAGCTCCCCTATAAAAGGCTGCTTTACAATCCACTTCCTGCTCTGAAATAAGGATTCATCCTGTTCCAGTGTTAGTGCCTCTGACCTTGCCTGTATTTCCTGTTTTGTTTCTGAACCTGGCTTGTTTTCTGATTACCCTTTTGGATCTCCCTTGGTTTTGATGAAAAATTGGACTGCTTTTCTGTTTACCGAACCTGGCCTTGTACCCTGTCTATTCTTTTGGATTCTCCTTGGATTTGGTGACTCTCAGGTATCTGACCCTTTGATTGTCTCCTGACTATACTCTCTGTACCAGCCTATCTCTGCTTTCTGTCACATCATCCTGCTTCCCTGGGATCCTGTTTCAGTGCCTAGCCCTACAGGGGACACTTACCAAGTTCCTTTATCCAGCACATGTACCCAAGCGCTGCTAGGCATATTTGCAGATTTCCAGTCACCTACTTTTGCATCCAAACTCTGTCACGTTCCAGTATACTGCACATGTGCCAAGTTTTGCATAGAGTCTCTGCTACCAGCATTTGGGTATCCGCAGTGGGCCCTGACAAACATCTGCGCATCTTGTGTCTCCAGCCTGTCACAGCAGTACCTGTGTATCCTGTGTCTCCAGTCTGTCACAGCAGTACCTGTGTATCCTGTGTCTCCAGTCTGTCACAGCAGTATCTGTGTATCCTGTGTCTCCTGTCTGTCACAGAAGAACCTGTGTATCCTGTGTCTCCTGCCTGTCACAGAAGAACCTTTATATTCTGTGTCTCCAGCCTGTCACAGAAGTACCTGTGTATATTGTGTCTTCAGCCTGTCTCAGCAGTACCAGTGTATTCAGTCTTGGCCTCAAGTTGGCACCTCCAGTCTTGGCCTCAAGTTGGCACCTCCAGTCTTGGCCTCAAGTTGGCACCTCCAGTATCGGCCTCAAGTAGGCACTTCCAGTCTCGGCCTCAAAAGGGCACTTCTTCCAGTCTCGGCCTCAAGTGGGCATTTCCAGTCTCGGCCTCAAGTGGGCACATCCAGTCTCGGCCTCCATTTGGCACCTCCTGTGTTAAGCCTAAATTTGCACTCCTATTACTGGCCCTATTGTGGGCATTACCTCAGAATCTAGTTCTGGTGTGGGCACGCTTGCTCACTTGCCCTGCTTCCAGCCTCCAAGTCTCCAGTTCCTGTGCAATAAACCTACTTGCTTGTCTGTCTCTTAAACATGCCTAATAGGGGTTATTCCAGAAAAGAACATATACTTTCAGTATTCAAGCTTCTTACACAAAGAATACTAACTAAAACCCTGTTTTCACAGCTGGAAAGCAACAACTTTCCAAATCTTTTGAAACATTTTACTTGTAACAGGCCTTTTGGTTTGAAATAAGGTATTCACTACAGCATCATCAAAGAAACTTCTATGTTTTAAAAATAGGTATTCAATCTCTATGTCTTCAAGGTAAGAGACTTGAAATTTTAATTATAAAAGGATCCATGAGACAGAAGCTCATGCTGAAGTGAAAACCAATGGAGAAAGCTTGACATCTGAATCATATTTGCAAACCAAGTTCTGCTGATCCTGGCTGTAGCAATCAGAATTACTTTTCAATCTGAGCTATGATTCTTTGAAACAGAAGTCATCAGGGCTATCTCTGGAAACCCCCATTGTTCCATAATCTATTTGAAAACTACTTGATAGAAAGATCGATCTTGAGGAAGGGATTGCCAATTGAGGAAATCTGTTTCCAAGTGTTCTTACCTGGAATGCAAAATATAGAACGTTTTTCTGTCTCCAAATCAAAAAAACCTTGATACTTCCATGCAAGCTCATCTTTGATAGAAGCTACAGCTGCAACATTGTCTGTAGACATGTGCATTCTGTTTTGTCACTAATGCAAATTCATGATAAAACAGAGATACTCATACAGTTTCCATGAAATGATTATCTGAATGAATACACCCCGTAATTTAAGGAAAACAAATAAAAACCCATGAAATGTATCATTATTCATTTGTTTCCTTTAACCCCTTAATGACCGGACCATTTTTCAATTTTCTTACCCTTAATGACAATGGCTATTTTTACATTTCTGCAGTGTTTGTGTTTAGCTGTAATTTTCCTCTTACTCATTTACTGTACCCACACATATTATATACCGTTTTTCTCGCCATAAAATTGACTTTCTAAAGATACTATTATTTTCATCATATCTTATAATTTACTAAAAAAAAAAAAAGATAAAATATGAGGAAAAAATGGAAAAAACACGCTTTTTCTAACTTTGACCCCCAAAATCTGTTACATATCTACAACCACCAAAAAACACCCATGCTAAATAGTTTCAAAATTTTGTCCTGAGTTTAGAAATACCCAATGTTTACATGTTCTTTGCTTTTTTTGCAATTTATGGGGCAATAAATACAAGTAGCACTTTGCTATTTCCAAACCACTTTTTTTCAAAATTAGCGCTAGTTACATTGGAACCCTGATATCTGTCAGGAATACATGAATATCCATTGACATGTATATATTTTTTTTTAGAAGACAACCCAAAGTATTGATCTAGGCCCATTTTGGTATATTTCATGCCACCATTTCACCGCCAAATGCGATAAAAAAAAAAAAAAAGTTAACTATTTCACAAATTTTGTCACAAACTTTAGGTTTCCCACTGAAATTATTTACAAACAGCTTCTGCAATTATGGCACAAATGGTTGTAAATGCTTCTCTGGGATCCCCTTTTTTCAGAAATAACAGACTTATATGGCTTTGGGGTTGCTTTTTGGTAATTAGAAGGCAGCTAAATGCCGCTGCGCACCACACGTGTTTTATGCCCAGGAGTGAAGGGGTTAATTAGGGAGCTTGTAGGGAGCTTGTAGGGTTAATTTTAGCTTTAGTGTAATGTAGTAGACAACCCCAAGTATTGATCTAGGCCCATTTTGGTATATTTTATGCCACCATTTCACCGCCAAATGCGAGCAAATAAAAAAAAAACTTTACATTTTTCACAATTTTAGGTTTCTCACTGAAATAATTTACAAACAGCTTGTGCTATTATGGCAGAAATCGTTGTAAAAGCTTCTCTGGGATACCCTTTGTTCAGAAATAGCAGACTTATATGGCTTTGGCGTTGCTTTCTGGTAATTAGAAGGCCGCTAAATGCTGCTGCGCACCACACGTGAATTATGCCCAGCAGTGAAGGGGTTAAATTAGGTAGCTTGTAGGGAGCTTGCAGGGTTAATTTTAGAGATCAGCCTCCCACCTTACACATCCCACCCCCTGATCCCTCCCAAACAGCTCTCTTCCCTCCCCCACCCCACAATTGTTACCGCCATCTTAAGTACTGGCAGAAAGTCCGCCAGTACTAAATAAGAGGTTTTTTTTTGTTTTTAAATAAAAATAATAAAATATTTTAGCTGGAATGGACCCCTGCCTTAGCCCCAACCTCCCTGATCCCCCCTCCAGCTCTCTAACCCTCTCCCCTACCTAATTACCGCCATCTTGGGTACTGGCAGCTGTCTGCCAATACCCACTTTGGCCCCAAAAAACAAAGTATTTTTATTTTATTTTTCAATGAACTCTTTCTGTAGTGTAGCAGCCCCTCCACAATACCCCCACAATAAACCCAACCCCTCCCCCTCCCAGATCCATTTATATTTAAAAAAAAAAATTTTTACCTTTTCCTGGCTTTTTGCCCTCATTGGTGTCAGTGTGGCTTATGCGCGCGTGCACGTGCACATGCACACGCGCCTCGTGCACACACACCTTGTGCTCACGCACCATGCACGCACACTATGTTCACGTGCACGCGTGCGCGTCTCGTGCACGCGCGCGCACGCTCCCTCCCACCCGGACAACGGCACCATCACTACCGGTGCAGAGAGGGCCACAGAGTGGCTCTCTCTGCATCGGAGGCTTGTAAAGGGGTATTGCAGGATGCCTCCATATTGAGGCATCACTGCAATACCCTCAGAGCTGCTGGAAGCGATTGTGATCACTTCCAGCACTCTGTTAGACAACTGACGTACCAGGTACGTCCATTGTCATTAACTGCTTGTTAATGCATGACGTACCTGGTACGTCAGTTGTCATTAAGGGGTTAAATGGTTAAATACTTACCTTTTGTGTGCTGGAGAGCCGTGCTAATCTGTTCCTCTTCTTCACAGAGCCTTGACCCCATTCTTTAGTGCAGTAATCTGGAGCCGCTAAGCCTCATATTAGCGTGGCTGTGGCGCTGTGAAGAAGAGGACTAAGTTGGTGCCGCTCTCCAGCACGCTAAAGATGAGCCTAGAGCTGCAGGTAAACTTTTTTACCTGTAGCTTTGAAACATTTACATTTGTTTAACAAAAAATTATGTAAACATTCTAAGAATATTCAGTATTTGTTTTGTTTAAAATAAAACAAAACTGAACAGTTTCAGGGAAACTAATTTCTCAACACATTTGTTCTGAAAAATTCGGCCAAAACAAATTTTTCATTACTGCACATGTCTGAATGAAATCTCGGATATGTTTCTCTTTTCAGAAGAGGCTAGCTCTCAAGAGACCTGAAGACTAAGTCCAAGATAATTATTGGTAACCATGCCTCCTGATGATAACAAACTCCCTATGCTCTTCTGAACCCCAAGACTGGACCCCAATCCAAGAGAATGACGACTAAATTATTTTCCAAGTAGGATGAAAAAAGGACACCCCAACAAAAATAGATTGGTAATCTATTCACCAGGACAGAGATTGCCTCACTAAAGAATCTGATAGGATGCTTTGAGATAGATGCGTACAATTCTTGCACCCTTGTTGTAACAAGCAAAGTTGCAGAGGATTCATATGAAACAGGGCAAAAGGAAGAGCGTTTGATGATGCAATTATCACAGCTAATAATTCTATACATTATGCTACTGATGGGTTTGAAATTGGCTGTAATTGTGAGCAAAGTGACTGTAACTTTGATCTCTGATCCTTTAGAGAAAACTGCTGGGACATCGATGCCAGAAGGGACTGAAGGAGTGGAGGAGCCGGCTGTGGTAGAGAATGTGGCGGCAGGTAGAGGCGAAGCTGACGTCATAGACCGACGGTCGGGCAGAAGAGCCAGGCGAAGTCAGATGTAGCGGAGGCCACAGCCGGGCAGGACGCCGGAGAGAGGTAGGTGATTGGCATGGGGGAGCAGTGGTGTGGTGGTAGGACCAGCAGTGTGGTGGTGGAGCCGGAAGGCTGGATGGGTGACAGGGAGCACAGCGTCATGGGACCACTGGGGACTGAAAGGGCAGGAACTTGGTTAAGGAAGCTGGCGGGGCGGGTAAGGAATTTTGGTAGCTGATGCCCTGGGGGGCTTTACGAACTAGGGGGGGCATGGGGTGGTGCCGGGGGGGGGGCTGATCAGGATAAGCACAGCGGAGAGTTGGGGGGGCAGAACGGCCCATAGAGATGATGGGGAGGCACTTGGAGGTTAAAAGGGGAGGGCTCAAGGGGTTTTTGTTGTCAGGTGGTTGGTAAATAGAGGCCAAATGGGGATATCCACCTCTAGGGGCGTGGGTGGCTAGGGTAAGGCCAGGTAGTTAGGGTATGGTGTGGCCTAGATAAAAAAAAGAAAGAAAAAGAAGAGCACAGGGGGCGCCAAGGCAGTAGGCAGCGGGGGCTGATTGGGTTGAGCCCCTGGTGGGGTAGGGGACTATGATTCACGGGATTCAGGGAGAGTTAGCAGAAATGGGGGATATTAACACAGTTTGGCCGTTCAGCCTTGGGTGCACACATATAGGGTTCGCTCTAGTATTTTAGTAATGGGTCATAATATGTCATGGGAGTTAATTATAATGCCAATGGCTTGAGAAGACCCCTCCCTCAGCCTCCCCCCTTCCCCTCAACCTCCCTCTCCCTCCCCCCCTTCCCCTCTCCCTCCCTCCCCCCCTCCCCTCTCCCTCCCTCCCCCCCTCCCCCATCCCCTCCTCTCCCTCCCCCTCCCCTCTACCCCCCTCCTCTTCCTCCTGTTTTTAACTTGAGGGGGTAGTGGGGGGGCGTGGTAATATGTATAAAAGTAAGGCTATGTGGTTAAGTGTTAACCTGTGTCGCTGTCTTGCATGCCCCCTACCCCTCAGCAGGACCCAAGGAAGTGGCTGGGAGCAGGAACGGCAGGGGGGATGCCTCAGAGGGAACCGGATTTCAATTATATGGACATGCCTACAATTTTCCTGGGGTACTCGTTTAATGAGTTTGAGGAAGAGCATCAAGGTGGCATAGAGGAGCCAGGAGAAGTGACGTTGGACCAGGTTGGCGACATGAGAGTGTTGCCCCAACTGTTATGTCCCCTGGTGCCGCTGGGGGGAGAGCAGTAGGAAGGGTCCTAGTCAGGAAGGGGTAAGAGGACAAAGGACTAAAAACAGGGGGAGCAGGACAAGCATGGGGTGGTCTGGTGGGACCGGCCTTGAAAGTATGGTGTCTTCACAGGCAGGAGCGGTGCATGGCTGCAGGTATGGCAGCCAGAGAGGCGGCGGGTCTGGAGCAGACAGATGACAGGGCAGGTCCTGTTCTCCAGTGGATGACAGACGATGGAGGGTATTGCATGCTTCCCCAACATGGGGCAGGTTGGAGCGGTCACCCAGGAGAGGTAGCAACCAGGATAGAGAGAGGGCCAGGACCAGAGCACGATCTACGGAAAGACAAGGACAAGGAGGCTGGAAGAGTAGAAAGGTGGTCGGTTGAAAGGACAAGGAGACCGGACGCAGCTGGGACTGGAAGGAGGGCAACGGCACAGGACAAGCTACTGCATCTAACAGCACAGGTGAGGTGTCTAGGATGGCAGCAGGAGCCTCAGTAAATAAACAAAATACTATGGGGATTGTAAATGAAGGTGTGTCAATGTTGCAGAAAAGTTTGAGGGACTTGGTGGCTCAGGTAGAGAAGCAGTGTGGGGAAGGAGTTGGGGTATGGGGGTATGGGGCCAGCAGGTTGGGACACAAGTGGCTGCAGAAAAGGTTTGTGCTTCCATTTCAATGATGGGTAGTGCAGATTTGGTGGATCGTCTAAGTATAAGCACAAATGTTCTGTTTGCGGAGGAACTCACGCGTTCTCAAAATTCTTTAAGAGAAGGAGATTGCCGGCTAAACCGGGGGACATGGGTTTACAGGGCTCGGACTCCAGTGAGGGTCGAAAGGATGGTGCCATGGCTAATACGGTACGCTAGGGGAAAGAGGGGGAGGCTGGATGCTGAGCTGCTGCTGACGGCTTTTAGTTTGGGTTTTCTGTTTGATGAAAAAGGGGGATTTGGGGGAAAAGGGGAACCTTAAATCAGCTAGGGTATTTCCGGAAGTGGTGAGGAGTAAATTAGGTAAAGAAGTCACGTTGGGTAGGATGGCGGGCCCATTTAAGGACATGCCTTTGGATAATCGGAGGGCTTCTCCCTTAGGGGTGGTGCCTAAGAAGGTTTCAGGGCAGTTTTTAATGATTCATCATCTATCCTATTCAAATGGGCTTTGGTGAATGATGGGATTGACCCGGAGATAGCAGCGGTCCGGTATGCATCATTTAATAGGGCAGTTGATCTGGTGAGGGCAGCAGGAGTGGGCGCCAAATGGCAAAGGTAGATGTGGAGGCGGCTTTTAGGCTGTTACCAGTACACCCCAGGTGCCACCATCTGGTGGCTTGCTTTTTTGATGAGTCTTATTTCGTGGACCTGTGTTTGCCGATGGGTTGTTCCATTTCATGTTCCTATTTTGAAAAATTCAGTTTCATAGAGTGGGTGGTACGGCAGACATCGGGGGTGGATTCACTGGTTCACTATTTGGATGACTTCCTTTTCATGGGTCTGGAGGGGTCGACGGATTGCTAGCGGCTGATGAAGGCGTTAATGCAGGTGGCGGAACAATTTGGCGGAACAATTGCAGTGGGATCATTTTTGGCACCTGGCTCCGGAGGCGGAGGCATATGGGGAGCAGGTTGAACTTGACTTGGTGTGGGGAGCAGTAGTTCCGGGGACTTGGAGATCTTAGATACAGGTATGGATTTTGTGGTTGAAATTTTGAATCCCGTGGAGCACTAAATTTTTTTTATGTATATATATATATATATATATATATATATACATATATAGATATATATATGTATATAAACACACACTTATACATAACTAGTATAACCATAGCTAAGTTTACATTATGTATATATTTACTAATTTTTAAGAATTATTTTTTGGAATTAACTAACTGAATGACAGAACTGAGAGAATACTTCCAAATGACAGATGAAGGGTGAGTGCCAACTTTTGAGCTGGAAACAGAGAGGCAGAAAAGTGAGGGGAAAATAATTATATTTAAAAGGACCACAAGACTTCCAAGTCACCTCCCCAGTTAGGAATTATTCAAAACTACTTATGATCATGGACAGACATTGGAGTCATAAATTAAGTTTATATCAGAAAGCTCTTAATATGGATGTGAGATAACCACGACTGATGTTACTGTCAATTTCAATTACTATAACACTGGTGGGATTTGGTTGATCTGCTGGATGGCAATTACTGGAATTGAGGTGGAATGGCTTTGTGCGTGGGAAAATTATTAGAATGAAAAATAATGAATGTTTTAATAAATTTTAAAAAATGAAGATGGAGGGGAGGATGACAAACAGTGATGTAAGTCCATCTGAAGGAATTAGGAAAACTGCTACAAAGAGACAGGTAAAGGGAAGAAAATAAATGAAATATGAGAAAACATTTTTAAGATTTTCTTTTTTTATATACTTTAATTCCACTATTTTAAGCCAAGACTATACCAACCTCTACTGGCTTTAGAATGGAATCATCTTCCTCTGAGCAGTGCGCTGAAAGGGAGGAGTTAAAAATACAATCTAGCTACGCAAGTAGCGCAGTACTATGAAACGTACGTAGAGAGATTGTAATTTAACTCATTCTACGTTGGTTTTCACTGATGTCCAGCCAGGCACTGTAGGGAGTTGTGGCACGACAGGTGTGACACCTTCAGAGGAGATTAATTTCTGCTTGATGGTGTCATGGACCACCAACATCTTCTCGTGGACCACCAGTGGTCCATGGACCACTGGTTGGCTACTGCTGCTTTAGAGTATCAGAGTTGGTTGATGTAGCAGTATGTGAGAGTGTATTAGCTATATGGTTGAGGACGTCAAAAACGGATAATATGGGGAGAGGGTGTCAGATCTCTTTGAGGGCCATGGGGGGAGTGTGTTGTCCAGTGTAAGGGTTTCTGGAATATGTGGGAGTTAGGCCCCAGATAATGGGCCCTCTGTTTATCTACATTGATGGGACATCCTTGTCCCGTTTTCAATTCCAGGCGGTTTTTTAGAAGTGTGTGGGTCTGATGGGTTTGGAGCCGGGGGAGTTTGGGACACACTCATTTAGGATTGGGGCATCTATGGAGGCTCATGCCTTGGGGGTGGAGGTTACAGGTATAAAAAGAATTGTGAGGTGGGTCTCTAACCGTTATGTGTAAGATATTAGGCCAGCATTAGTTTAGTATTGGTTGTTGTTTTGTTTACGCAGGTCTGGTTCATTGTTGGCTGATGGGCCATTCATACATTTACTGGGTGAGGAACGCAGCAGCTGTTAAAGAGTTGGGGGTGCAGATGGGTTGGTTGCCCAAAGAAGTCTGCATTCGATGGCTAGGTTTCAGAGGCATGAGGTGGGACCAGTTGCTAAAAAAAGTCATAGAATATGCAAGGCTTTTTCGCCCGCCCGATATCCTGTTACTTCATGTTGGGGGAAATGATTTGGGTTTTATCTCACAGAAGGAGTTGGCGGATGGAATGAAGATGGATGTTAGGAGGTTGTTGGAACTGTTCCCAAGGTTGGTAATATTGTGGTCCGAAATTGATCCGCGTTTGGCTTGGAGGGCGGCATGGGATGTTAAAAAGCTGGATGCATCTTGAAGGAAAGTTAATAGGATGATGAGCGGTTTTGTTAGGAAATGGGGCGGGCTGTTATTACGGCATGTAGAGTTTGAAGGGGATTCTGGTAAATGTTTTTTCCTTTGAGATGGGGTTCACTTAAATGAGATTGGACTGCATTTGTTCAATTTTAACATAAAGGAAGGGGTTTCAAAGGCCTTTGCCTGTGACGGAGTGCTTGCCTGGTGGAATAGCAGTTATGGGTACCTCCTGGATTGGCAGGAGAGAGTTTGAAGGGAATAATGGGGATAATAGAGAATCTGTGACTGCTATGGGCAAGCTCTCAAGTTTTGGGTTTTAAGTATGTGGTTATTTATCACTTGTTATATGTGTGTTATAAATAAAAAGCTGTGGCCTTTGTACCCCATTTTGGTGTTGTTTTCATTATAGATAAATGCCTAGTGGAAGGGTCAAGAAAGCCCTGGAAGTGTGCCTACATTGGAGGGGCAGTTGACCCCTGCCTAGGTAAGCCGGATAGGTAGATGCTGGAGGGGTGGTGGTGTTAGGAGGGGCCTGAAGGAAAGGGATATAGGTAAGGGGGTGGCCTGAAAAGAGCGCCAAAATCACTTTGCAAGGTCCGTGGGGGAAGAAGCTCCCTCCCTTAGGTAGGTGGAAGACATGTCGCAGCAGGTTAGCCGAGTGCTTGTCTGGTGGAATAGCAGTTATGGGTACCTCCTGGATTGGCAGGAGAGAGTTTGAAGGGAATGATGGGGATAATGGAGAATCTGTGACTGCTATGGGCAAGCTCTGTTTTGGGCTTTAAGTATGTGGTTATTTATCACTTGTTATGTGTGTTTTATAAATAAAAAGCTGCGGCCTTTGTACCACATTTTGGTGTTGTGTTTTCATTATAGATAAATGCCTAGCGGAAGGGTCAACGATCTTAGATGAACACAAATTCTGATTGTAATAACCCACATCCTTAGGGGGCAGGTAACATCAAAAGGAAAGCCCTCTCCCTTTGCACTTATTCCTTAGGGTCCTATTTATCAAAGGTCTTGCGGACTTGATCCGACAGTGCGGATCAGGTCCGCAAGACCTCGCTGAATGCGGAGAGCAATACGCTCTCCGTATTCAGCATTGAACCAGCAGCTCACAAGAGCTCACAAGAGTCTGAGGACTCACCAGAAACACGGGCCCACAAGCTCCGTTCAGAGTTTGATAAATGGGCCCCATAAGGTCAAATGAGAAGACATGGGCCCCTAGTTATCAATATCTGTTGGACCTGATCCGACAGTGCGGACCAGGTCCGACACACATCGCTGAATATGGTCAGCAATACGCTTGCCGTATCCAGCATTGCACCAGCAGCTCACAAGAGCTGCTGGTGCTACGCCGCCCCCTGCAGACTCGTGGACAATTGGACGCCAGCAGTGGGGTGTCAATCCCGACCCTGGCTAGATCAACTGTGCTAAAGCCTTAGCTGAGCCTAAATTGGAATCCACATGAATGTATTTCAGTTTTGAATAGAAGCATTTTTGTAATATACATTTATTAGCAAAAATGCTTCTAGTAAAAGTTGTAGCTGTTTCAAAAGTGTATTTAAGTATGCACCGTACACCAGCATTTTGAACACAGCACTTGCTCACAGAGCCTAAGGTGTTTGAACCATCTGGTATTGACTCAATTTGTTAATTGCTGACATGATACAAGCCCCACTGAGCAGCTGCAGTATTTAAAATGCTGGTGCAGTGAGAATATCTAGCTATGCTTCCCATGCACATGCAGAGATAAATGCTAACACTAAAACAGTGATAACTTTTACTAGAAGCATTTTTGCCAATACCTGTTTATAGCAAATATTTTTCTATTCAGAGATGTAATTCATCGGTGCATTTATATTTTGATCAGAATGTCCCTTTAAGAATACTTTACATTCCTATGTTCTTCATATAGAACAAAATGTTCTTTTTATTTTTAATATATATATATGATTATTTTGTTTTGTAAAACATATATCTATAACTGTATATCTATATGAATATATATATATATACAGTATATATATATATGTATATATATATATATATATATATATATATATATATATATACTGTAAATATACATACATAGATAGAAATATACAATTAAAAAAGATTTTTTTTTTCTAATTGAAGAATGTAGGAATGTAAACTATTTCTATTCAAAACACATAAAGACGCATTTAAAATTATTAAAAACTGTATTATTTGTTTCAAGGTATTTGACTGGGAAGGCCTCAAAATAAATTTATATATATATATATTTATGTATGTATAAACAATTGTGTTTATATATGTATGTATGTGTGCGCATACACATTTACACCAATAAACACAGAAATACACATGCATACACAGATATAGACAAATATTCACATTTATAGACATATATATATATATATACACCCATATATAAAGTGGGCCAAAAAAGTATTTAGTCAGCCACCAATTGTGCAAGTTTTCCCACTTAAGAAGATGAGAGAGGCCTGTAATTTTTATCATAGGTATACCTCAACTATGAGAGACAAAATGTGGAAACAAATCCAGACAATCCCATTGTCTGATTTGGAAAGAATTTATTTGCAAATTATGGTGGAAAATAAGTATTTGGTCAATATCAAAAGTTCATCTCAATACTTTGTTATATATCCTTTGTTGGCAATGACAGAGGTCAAACGTTTTCTGTAAGTCTTCACAAGGTTGTCACACACTGTTGCTGGTATGTTGGCCCATTCCTGCATGCAGATCTCCTCTAGAGCAGTGATGTTTTGAGGCTGTCGCTGGGCAACACAGAATTTCAACTCCCTCCGAAGGTTTTCTATGGGGTTGAGATCTGGAGACTGGCTATGCCACTCCAGGACCTTGAAATGCTTCTTACGAAGCCACTACTTCGTTGCCCGGGCGGTGTGTTTGAGATCATTGTCATGCTGAAAGACCCATCCACGTTTCATCTTCAATGCCCTTGCTGATGGAAGGAGGTTTGCACTCAAAATCTCACGATACATGGCCCCATTCATTCTTTCATGTACATGGATCAGTCGTCCTGTTCCCTTTGCAGAGAAACAGCCCCAAAGCATTCTGTTGCCACCCACATGCTTCACAGTAGGTATGGAGTTCTTTGGTTGCAACTCTCCTCCAAACGAAGGGTTGTGTGTCTACCAAACAGTTCTACTTTGGTTTCATCTGACCATGTGACATTCTCCCAATCCGCTTCTGGATCATCCAAATGCTCTCTAGCATACTTCAGACGGGCCCAGACATGTACTGGCTTAAGCAGGGGCACACGTCTGGCACTGAAGGATCTGAGTCCCTGGCGGCGTAGTGTGTTACTGATGGTAGCCTTTATTACGTTGGTCCCAGCTCTCTGCAGGTCATTCACTAGGTCCCCCGTGTGGTTCTGGGATGTTTTCTCACCGTTCTTGTGATCATTTTGACCCCACGGGGTGAGATCTTGCGTGGAGCCCCAGATCGAGGGAGATTATCAGTGGTCTTGTATTTCTTCCATTTTCGAATTATTGCTCCCACAGTTGATTTCTTCATACCAAGCTGCTTGCCTATTGCAGATTCAGTCTTCCCAGCCTTGTGCAGGTCTACAATTTTGTTTCTGGTGTCCTTCGACAGCTCTTTGGTCTTCCCCATAATGGAGTTTGGAGTATGACTGTTTGAGGTTGTGGACAGGTGTCTTTTATACTGATAACAAGTTCAAACAGTTGCCATTAATACAGGTAATGAGTGGAGGACAGAGGAGCCTCTTAAAGAAGAAGATACAGGTCTGTGAGAGCCAGAAATCTTGCTTGTTTGTAGGTGACCAAATACTTATTTTCCACCATAATATGCAAATAAATTCTTTCCAAATCAGACAATGTGATTGTCTGGATCTGTTCCCACATTGTGTCTCTCATAGTTGAGGTATACCTATGATGAAAATTACAGGCCTCTCTCATCTTCTTAAGTGGGAGAACTTGCACACAATTGGTGGCAGACTAAATACTTTTTTGCCCCACTCTACATACAGTATATATATATATATATATATATATATATATATATATATATATATATATATATATATATATACAAAATCGGAATTAAGGTATGAAAAATCTGATTGGCTGATTGAATCAGCCAATCAGATTTTTCATACCTTAATTCCGATTGGCTGATAGAATCCTATCAGCCAATTGGAATTCGAGGGACGCCATCTTGGATGACATCACTTAAAGGAACCTTCATTCGTCGGGTAGTCGTCGTTGAAGAAGGATGTTCCGCGCCGGAGGTCTTGAAGATGGAGCTGCTCCTCGTCGGATGGATGAAGTTAGAAGATGCCGCTTGGATGAAGATGTCTGCCGGTCCGGATGTCCTCTTCTGCCTGGATAGGATGAAGACTTCTGCCGCTCCGGATAGCTTCTTTTGGTCCATAGGTGCCCGGCTGGGTGAACACGGCTCAAGGTAGGGAGATCTTCAGGGGGTAGTATTAGGTTTATTTAAGGGGGGTTTGTGTTAGAATAGGGGTATGTGGGTGGTGGGTTGTAATGTTGGGGGGTGGTATTGTGTTTTTTTTTTACAGGCAAAATAGCTGATTTCTTTGGGGCATGCCCCACAAAAAGCCCTTTTAATGGTTGGTAAGGAAATAGAGCTGTTAACTTTTTTAATTTAGATTAGGGTAGGGAAATTTTTTTATTTTGGGGGGCTTTGTTATTTTATTAGGGGGCTTAGAGTATGTGTAATTAGCTTAAAATTCTTGTAATCTTTTTTTATTTTTTGTAATTTAGTGTTTGTTTTTTTTGGTAATTTAGTTTAGTTTATTTAATTGTATGTAATTGTAGTTAATTTATTTAATTAATTTATTGATAGTGTAGTGTTAGGTTTAATTGTAACTTAGGTTAGGATTTATTTTACAGGTAATTTTGTAATTATTTTAACTAGGTAGCTATTAAATAGTAAATAACTATTTAATAGCTATTGTACCTAGTTAAAATAAATACAAAGTTGCCTGTAAAATAAATATAAATTCTAAAATAGCTACAATATAATTATTTGTTATTTTGTAGCTATATTAGGGTTTATTTTACAGGTAAGTATTTAGCTTTAAATAGGAATACTTTATTTAATAAGAGTTAATTTATTTTGTTAGAATAAAATTATATTTAACTTAGGGGGGTGTTAGGGTTAGACTTAGCTTTAGGGGTTAATACATTTATTATAGTAGCGGGCGAGGTCTGGTCAGCAGATTAGGGTTTAATAAGTGTAGGTAGGTAGCGGCGACGTTGGGTGGTGCAGATTAGGGGTTAATAAATATTATGTAGGTGTCGGCGATTTTAGGGGCAGCAGATTAGGGGTTCATAGGGATAATGTAGGTGGTGGTAGTGTGTGGTCGGCAGATTAGGGGTTAAACTATGTCGGGGCTGGGGGGCCTCGGTTTAGGGGTACATAGGTAGTTTAAGGGTGTTAGTGTACTTTAGAGCACAGTAGTTAAGAGCTTTATGAACCGGCGTTAGCCCAGAAAGCTCTTAACTACTGACTTTTTTCTGCGGATGGAGTCTTGTCGGTAGAGGCTCTACCGCTCACTTCAGCCAAGACTCTAAATACCAGCGTTAGGAAGATCCCATTGATAAGATAGGATACGCAATTGGTGTAAGGGGATCTGCGGTATGGAAAAGTCGCGGCTTGGAGGTGAGCGTTAGAACCTTTCCTGACTGACTCTAAATACCAGCGGGCGGTAAAAAGCAGCGTTAGGAGCCCTTAACGCTGCTTTTGATGGCTAACTCCAAACTCTAAATCTAGGCGTTAGTTAAACCTTTAAAACACTGCATATGAAAAGAGATTTCAAATGTGACCATGTTATGATCACTGTTACCCAAATGTTCTTTGACTTCTATGTTTGATATAATATCTGTATTGTTTGCTAGCACTAAATCCAATATAGCTTTACTCCTAGTTGGCTCCTCTATTAATTGTGACCCTGAGAACATTTAAAAATCTATCCCCCTTAGCTGAATTACTAGTTTCATTGGCCCAGTTTATATCAGGGTAGTTAAAATCTCCCATAATTTCAGCATTGTTATTAGCAACCTTACCTATTTGCAGTAGTAGTTGAGTTTCCTCCAGGTCTCTAATGTTAGGGGGCTTGTATGTAGCATGTTCCTAGTAATATTTTTTTAGGATTTTTCCCCCCACTCTTTATTTCAACCCACAAGGTCTCTACATTGTCACTTGTATCATAATATCTTCCCTTATTGTAGGTTTAAGGTTAGGTTTAATATCCATGCAGATTCCTCCACCCCTTTTATTATTCCTGACCCTCCTAAATAAAGTATACCCCTCTAAGTTAACTGCCCAGTCATGTGAATCATCCCACCAAGTTTCAGTTATACTGATAACATCATAGTCCTCTTCTGCAACTAAGAGCATCAGCTCCCCCATTTTACCTGTCATGCTTCTTGCATTTGTTGTCATACATTTAATTTTCAAGTGCTTTCTGCTGCTACTTGGTGTGCTTTCCACTATACTTTCTAATGTGACATTTCTTAAGTCATCCCTTCCTTGAGATATTAAGGTAGTGACATATTCACAGACTGATCTCTTTGTTCTATTGTGTTCTAACTGACCCTCCCCCCTTTGCCTAGTTTAAAAGGTTCTCTAAGCTTGCTACCATCCTTTCCCCCCACACACCTGCACCCATGTCATTCAGGTGCAATCCATCCTTACTGTACAAAGTTAGGTTGCGCTAGAGCATATTGTGCCACTTGTACCCCAGCCCCTAGTGTCTAAAGATACTTCTTATTGAATGTGAAATCAATACACAATGGTCAAGATTACAATCAGAGAGCAAAACGATTAGTAAAATTGAGTGCTAACAATGTGCAAGGTAAATCAATATTGCTCCAATTCTTGTGCTCAGGTTCCACGTTGCTTTTACTGTATTGACAAAACAGCTTCAGTGAAGCTGAATTGCAGCTAATTACTGTATGGATCTTCAATGCTCATGTGCTCAGAATGACATGACAAACAAATACATAAATATGTAAAATGTGCAGTTCAATTGTGGGATACTGCATTTGTTTCTACTCACTGTTTGTGGACCCAGGGATAAAGTGCCTTCATCTGTGTTATTCTGTGTATATCTCTGCGTGCATATCCCTTATTCCTTTTAAGTGCATGCACCAGATATCACCTGTTTAAGCAAAGTGTTTGCCATTACTGAGCTTTCGGCTGTTCCCTCCCGGTAATGTGACTTAGCTTTGTAGTGTGAATATCAGTCCTCAGAGCAATACACAAGAGTTCCCCCATCAGCTGTGGTTCCTCTCTCAAAAAGATTACCTACCATATGGAAGTAACAACAAATAAAGCGTAAGCAGTCCAATATGCAGCCGCTAGTTTTACTGAATTTAAAATACATACACCTAGATTAAGAGTCTTGCGTGAGCCTTAAAAAGCAGCGTTGATAGGTCCCAACGCTGCTTTTTAATGTCCGCTGGTATTACGAGTCTGGCAGGTACAGGTGTACCGCTCACTTTTCTTCCGCGACTCGAGCATACCGCAAATCCCTTACGTCAATTGCATATCCTATATTTTCCATGGGATTTGCCTAACGCTGGTATTACGAGTCTTGGAAGAAGTGAGCGGTAGACCCTCTCCTGTCAAGACTTCTACCGCATTTAAAAGTCAGTAGTTTAGAGTTTTATGGGCTAACACTGTAACATAAAACTCTTAACTAAAGTGCTAAAAAGTACACTAACACACCTAAACTACCTATTAACCCCTAAACCGAGGCCCCCCACATCGGAAACACTTTAATAAATATATTAACCCCTAATCTGCCGGCCGGACATCGCCGCCACTTTAATAAATATATTAACCCCTAAACCGCTGCACTCCTGCCTCGCAAACACTAGTTAAATATTATTAACCCCTAATCTGCCACCCTAACGTCGCCGCTACTATATTAAAGGTATTAACCCCTAAACCTAAGTCTAAACCTAACCATAACCCCCCCTAACTTAAATATAATTTAAAATAATCTAAATAAAATTGCTACAATTAAATAAATTAATCCTATTTAAAACTAAATACTTACCTGTAAAATAAACCCTAAGATAGCTACAATATAACTAATAGTTACATTGTAGCTAGCTTAGGGTTCATATTTATTTTACAGGCAACTTTGTATTTATTTTAACTAGGTACAATAGTTATTAAATATTTATTAACTATTTAATAACTTCCTAGTTAAAATAAAGACAAATATACCTGTAAAATAAATCCTAACCTAAGTTACAATTACACCTAACACTACACTATCATTAAATAAATGACCTAAACTACCTACAATTAATTACAATTAAATTAAATAAACTAAAATACGAAAAAAACAAACACTAAATTACAGAAAATAAAAAAAGAATTACAATAATTTTAAACTAATTACACCTAATCTAATCCCCCTAATAAAATTAAAAAGCCCCCGTAAAATAATAAAATTCCCTACCCTTTGCTAAATTACAAATAGCCCTTAAAAGTGCCTTTTGCGGGGCATTGCCCCAAAGTAATCAGCTCTTTCACCTGTAAAAAAAATACAATACCCCCCCAAAATTAAAACCCACCACCCACACACGCAACCCTACTCTAAAACCCACCCAATCCCCCCTTAAAAAACCTAACACTACCCCCCTGAAGATCTCCCTATCTTAAGCCGTCTTCACCCAGCCGGGCACAAGTGGACCTCCTGAGGGGCAGAAGTCTTCATCCGATCCGGGCAGAAGAGGTCCTCCAAGTGGCATCTTCTATCTTCATCCATCCGGAGCGGGTCCATCTTCAATCCAGCCGACGCGGAACCATCCTCTTCAAATGAAGTCCAAGTGAAGAATGAAGGTTCCTTTAAATGACGTCATCCAAGATGGCGTCCCTTGAATTCTAATTGACTGATAGGATTCTATCAGCCAATCGGAATTAAGGTAGGAAAAATCCTATTGTCTGATTGGATCAGTCAATAGGATTGAGCTTGCATTCTATTGCTGATTGGAACAGCCAATAGAATGCGAGCTCAATCCTATTGACTGATCCAATCAGCCAATAGGATTGAACTTCAATCCAATTGGCTGATTGGATCAGCCAGTAGGATTTTTCCTACCTTAATTCCGATTGGCTGATAGAATCCTATCAGCCAATTGGAATTCAAGGGACGCCATCTTGGATGACGTCATTTAAAGGAACCTTCATTCTTCGCTTGGACTTAGTTTGAAGAGGATGGCTCCGCGTCAGCTGGATTGAAGATGGACCCGCTCCGCTCCGGATGGATGAAGATAGAAGATGCCGCCTGGATGAAGACTTCTGCCGCTTGGAGGACCTCTTCTGCCCGGATCGGATGAAGACTTCTGCCCCTCTGGAGGTCCACTTGTGCCTAGCTGGGTGAAGATGGCTCAAGGTAGGGAGATCTTCAGGGGAGTAGTGTTAGGTTTTTTTAAGGGGGGATTGGGTGGGTTTAAGAGTAGGGTTGGGTGTGTGGGTGGTGGTTTCTAATGTTGGGGGGTATTGTATTTTTTTACAGGTGAAAGAGCTGATTACTTTGGGGCAATGCCTTGCAAAAGGCCCTTTTAAGGGCTATTTGTAATTTAGTATAGAGTAGGGATTTTTTTATTTTGGGGGGCTTTTTTATTTTATTAGGGGGATTAGATTAGATTAGGTGTAATTAGTTTAAAATTCTTGTAATTCTATTTTTATTTTCTGTAATTTAGTGGGGGGGGGGGTTTTCGTACTTTAGTTTATTTAATTTAATTGTAATTAAATGTAGGTAGTTTAGGTAATTTATTTAATGATAGTGTAGTGTTAGGTGTAATTGTAACTTAGGTTAGGATTTATTTTACAGGTATATTTGTCTTTATTTTAACTAGGAAGTTATTAAATAGTTAATAACTATTTAATAACTATTGTACCTAGTTAAAATAAATACAAAGTTGCCTGTAAAATAAATATAAACCCTAAGCTAGCTACAATGTAACTATTAGTTATCGAGCGATGCATCACACGCAGGAGCGGCGTTCCAAGCAGCATCCACGGACCCGGCAAAGAAACCGGAAGTGGCACCGGTCAGTGAGAAATCTTCCCATAGAGAGCCAACGGAGTGCCGTAGCAGTGGCGAAACCCAGCCACTGTATACGAACAGGAACAAAGGGAAGCAGGCACTACATCAGGGTATCCTTAAAAATGTAATCCTTTATTGAGACAGAGTTAAAAAAGTGAACAGCTACATCCACTGTATTAGACGCATAAAAGGTACAAAAAAAAAAGTACAAGGCAGGAGAGGAAAAGACAAATGTACTGTCTAACTAGTTTCGAGTCCAAGCAGGACTCTTATTCATAGACA
The DNA here is from genome assembly GCF_027579735.1 of Bombina bombina. Taxonomy (NCBI): domain Eukaryota; kingdom Metazoa; phylum Chordata; class Amphibia; order Anura; family Bombinatoridae; genus Bombina; species Bombina bombina. The sequence goes on from NC_069500.1 coordinate 381,882,901, forward strand.
GTACATGTGTCTTTTCCTCTCCTGCCTTGTACTTTGTTTTTTGTACCTTTTATGCGCCTAATACAGCGGATGTAGCTGTTCACTTTTTTAACTCGTTCTCAATAAAGGATTCAAGTTTTAAGGATACCCTGATGTAGTGCCTGCTTCCCTTTGTTCCTGTTCGTAACTATTAGTTATATTGTAGCTAGCTTAGGGTTTATTTTAGAGGTAAGTATTTAGTTTTAAATAGGATTAATTTATTTAATTATGGTAAATTTATTTAGTTTAATTTAAATTATATTTAAGTTAGGGGGTGTTAGGGTTAGGGTTAGACTTAGGTTTAGGGGTTAATAAATTTATAATAGTGGTGGCGGCGACGTTGGGGGGGCAGATTAGGAGTTAATAAAATTAATATAGTTGCGGCAACGTTGGGGGGGCAGATTAGAGGTTAATAAATATAATGTTAATAAATATAATGTGTCTGCGATGTTGGGGTCAGCAGATTAGGGGTTCATAAGTATAATGTAGGTGGCGGCGGTGTCCTAAGCGGCAGAGTAGGGGTTAATAATTATAATGCAGGTGGCTACGATGTCGGGGCGGCAGATTAGGGGTTAATAAGTGTAAGATTAGGGGTGTTTAGACTCGGGGTTCATGTTAGGGTGTTAGGTGCAAACATAAAATTAATTTCCCCATAGGAAACAGTGAGGCTGCGTTAGGAGCTGACTGCTGCTTTTTTGCAGTTAGGTTTTTTTTCAGCCAGCTCAGCCCCATTGATTCCTATGGGGAAATTGTGCACAAGCACATTTAGCCAGCTCACCGCTGACTTAAGCAACGCTAATATTGAGGTGAGATGTGGAGCTAAATTTTGCTCTACGCTCACCTTTTTGCGGCTAACGCCAGGTTTAAAAAAACCTGTAATACCAGCGTTGTCTTAAGGGAGCGGTGGGAAAAAAAGGCTTGTTAGCACCGCACCCCTGTTACCGCAAAACTCGTAATCTTGGCAATAGATTGTCCAATACTATTGTTGATAAAGTGACTAAGCCATTCCCCACCTACTGTTCCTGTAACCAAGTACTATACAGGGAGTGCAGAATTATTAGGCAAATGAGTATTTTGACCACATCATCCTCTTTATGCATGTTGTCTTACTCCAAGCCTACTACCAATTAAGCATATTAGGTGATGTGCATCTCTGTAATGAGAAGGGGTGTGGTCTAATGACATCAACACCCTATATCAGGTGTGCATAATTATTAGGCAACTTCCTTTCCTTTTGCAAAATGGGTCAAAAGAAGGACTTGACAGGCTCAGAAAAGTCAAAAATAGTGAGATATCTTGCAGAGGGATGCAGCACTCTTAAAATTGCAAAGCTTCTGAAGCGTGATCATCGAACAATCAAGCGTTTAATTCAAAATAGTCAACAGGGTCGCAAGAAGCATGTGGAAAAACCAAGGCGCAAAATAACTGCCCATGAACTGAGAAAAGTTAAGCGTGCAGCTGCCAAGATGCCACTTGCCACCAGTTTGGCCATATTTCAGAGCTGCAACATCACTGGAGTGCCCAAAAGCACAAGGTGTGTAATACTCAGAGACATGGCCAAGGTAAGAAAGGCTGAAAGACGACCACCACTGAACAAGACACACAAGCTGAAACGTCAAGACTGGGCCAAGAAATATCTCAAGACTGATTTTTCTAAGGTTTTATGGACTGATGAAATGAGAGTGAGTCTTGATGGGCCAGATGGATGGGCCCGTGGCTGGAATGGTAAAGGGCAGAGAGCTCCAGTCCGACTCAGACGCCAGCAAGGTGGAGGTGGAGTACTGGTTTGGGCTGGTATCATCAAAGATGAGCTTGTGGGGCCTTTTCGGGTTGAGGATGGAGTCAAGCTCAACTCCCAGTCCTACTGCCAGTTTCTGGAAGACACCTTCTTCAAGCAGTGGTACAGGAAGAAGTCTGCATCCTTCAAGAAAAACATGATTTTCATGCAGGACAATGCTCCATCACACGCGTCCAAGTACTCCACAGCGTGGCTGGCAAGAAAGGGTATAAAAGAAGAAAATCTAATGACATGGCCTCCTTGTTCAACTGATCTGAACCCCATTGAGAACCTGTGGTCCATCATCAAATGTGAGATTTACAAGGAGGGAAAACAGTACACCTCTCTGAACAGTGTCTGGGAGGCTGTGGTTGCTGCTGCATGCAATGTTGATGGTGAACAGATCAAAACACTGACAGAATCCATGGATGGCAGGCTTTTGAGTGTCCTTGCAAAGAAAGTTGGCTATATTGGTCACTGATTTGTTTTTGTTTTGTTTTTGAATGTCAGAAATGTATATTTGTGAATGTTGAGATGTTATATTGGTTTCACTGGTAAAAATAAATAATTGAAATGGGTATATATTTGTTTTTTGTTAAGTTGCCTAATAATTATGCACAGTAATAGTCACCTGCACACACAGATATCCCCCTAAAATAGCTAAAACTAAAAACAAACTAAAAACTACTTCCAAAAATATTCAGTTTTGATATTAATGAGTTTTTTGGGTTCGTTTAGAACATGGTTGTTGTTCAATAATAAAATTAATCCTCAAAAATACAACTTGCCTAATAATTCTGCACTCCCTGTAAAGGTGATAATAAAAATACTGATTAAATATATGAGGTATAAGTTAAAATTGTGACCTGAAATGTCTCAAAAAGACTTACCAAACAACACCCTCCATAAGATTTTCATTTTCTTATTTACATTCGGCTAGATTACGAGTTTTGCGTTAGAGGCTATGCGGTGCTAACGAGCAGTTTATGCTCACCGGTAACTTACAGACAGCGCTAGTATTACGGGTTTTTACAAACCAGACAAGAAGTGAGCGTTGAGCAAAATTTTGCTCATTACCGCACTCCAATACCAGCGCTGCTTTCGTTAGCGCTGAGCTGGTGTAACGTGCTCATGCACAATTTCCCCATAGGAATCAATGGGGAGAGCCGGCTGAAAAAAAAAGCCTAACACCTGCAAAAAAGCAGTGTAAAGTTCCTTAACACAGCCCCATTGATTCCTATGGGGAAATAAATTTTATGTTTACACCTAACACCCTAACATGAACCCCGAGTCTAAACACCCCTAATCTTACACTTATTAACCCCTAATCTTCTGCCCCAGACATCGCCAACACCTACATTATAATTATTAACCCCTAAACTGCTGCACTCCCGCCTCACAAACATTAGTTAAATATTATTAACCCCTAATCTGACGGCCCTAACATCGCCACCACCTACCTACATTTATTAACCCCTAATCTGCCGCCCCCAACGTCGCCACCACTATACTAAATATTTTAACCCCTAAACCTACGTCTAACCCTAACCCTAACACCCCCTAACTTAAATAGAATTAAAAGAAATCTAAATAAAAATTCCCATCATTAACTAAATTGTTCCTATTTAAAACTAAATATTTACCTATAAAATAAACCCTAAGCTAGCTACAATATAACTAATAGTTACATTGTAGCTAGCTTAGGATTTATTTTAATTTTACAGGCAAGTTTGTATTTATTTTAACTAGGAACAATAGTTAATAAATAGTTATTAACTATTTACTAACTACTTAGCTAAAATAAATACAAATTTACCTGTAAAATAAAACCTAATCTAAGTTACACTAACACCTAACACTACACTATAATTAAATTATTTCCCTAAATTAAATACAATTAACTACAATTAAATAAAATTATCTAAAGTACAAAAAACAAACACTAAATTACAGAAAATAATAAACAAATTACAAGATTTTTAAACTAATTACACCTAATCTAATCCCCCTAACAAAATAAAAAAAGCCCCCCAAAATAAAAAAGCCCTACCCTACACTAAATTACAAATAGCCCTTAAAAGGGCCTTTTGCGGGGCATTGTCCCAAAGTAATCAACTCTTTTACCTGTAAAAAAAAGTACAAATACCCCCCGAACATTAAAACCCACCACCCACACAACCAACCCTATTCTAAAACCCACTGAATCCCCCCTTAAAAAAAACTAACACTAACCCCTTGAAGATCACCTTATCGGGAGACGTCTTCATCCAACTGGGCAGAAGTGGTCCTCCAGACGGGCAGAAGTCTTCATCCAGACGGCATCTTCTATCTTCATCCATCCTGCGAGGAGCGGGTCCATCTTCAAGACATCCAACGCGGAGCATCCTCTTCTTTCCACGGCTTCTTGCTGAATGAAGGTTGACATCTTGACATCATCCAAGATGGCGTCCCTTCAATTCCGATTGGCTGATAGAATTCTATCAGCCAATCGGAATTAAGGTAGAAAAAATCCTATTTGCTGATGCAATCAGCCAGTAGGATTGAGCTGGCATTCTTTTGGCTGTTCCAATCAGCCAATAGAATGCCAGTTCAATCCTATTGGCTGATTGCTCAGTATGCAGTGAGTTATATCCCTTAGTAATACGTGATTCCAGGGTGAAAAGTCAGTATGCTTCCTGTTTAAGGAGGATTTTATTCATATCCCCACCTTGTGAGAGTACTTTGACTTGTTCTATTACCATCCATTTAAAAGTCAAGTTAGTACTGTCATGTTTTTGTATGAAATGTTTAGCCATTTCTGAACAGGGATCTGACAAATGTTGTCTGATCCTTTCCCTGACTTCCCTAGAAGTACAACCTACGTATTGTTTCTTAATACAAGAGCACCAGATCACATATATTACATTTTTGGATCAAAAGTTTACACACCAATTGACTTTAAATTGCTTGTCTGTAACTGCAGAGAGAAAATTTTCACCCTTTTGAATAAAAGTAAATGGAATACATGCACTATAACCGCATTTGAACATCCCTTTTGAGTCTAGCCAAGAGCTTGGGGCTTTTGCCGGGGGTAAAACACTAGGAGAGATCTGGTTACCGATGGTGACCCCTCTCCTATAGGAAAATCTGAATTCTTTTTCAACTGTTTTAACTAGGCATTCATGCGCTCGAAGCATTGGCAAGTGTTTGCGAATGTTTTTACAAATGTCATTGTAATCGGATGAATATTGTGTAACAAACGTTACCTGTTCATCCTTAGTTTGTTTTAATTTTTGTTTGTACAGTAAAATAGCTTTCCTGTCTATACTATCTACCTCTAGTTTGGCCTTCTGTATAGCTGTTGCTCTATAGCCTCTATATTCAAGTCTCTTTGTAAGATCTCCACTTTGGGCTATATAGTCTGAGTTGTTCGAACAATTTCTTTTGGCCCTAATAAACTGACCTTTAGCAATAGAATAAGGGACTTTAGAAGGGTGATTACTTTTTCCATGCAGTAAAGTGTTTCCAGATATAGGTTTTCTATATATTGTGGATTTTACTCTATTGTTCCCAACAACACTGCTCAGTTTTAAATCAAGAAAATTAATGGTGGTTTTATGGGTTTCAAAGGTGAACCTCAAGCCCCATTCATTTATATCTAGGTATTCAACAAACCTTTCTATGGATAGTGGATTACCTTTCCATATCAATATCAAATCATCTATGTAGTGATAATAACTTTTAATAGACTGGGCATAGATCATAGCCAGTTCCCACCAACCCATTACAAGGTTGGCATATGATGGGGCAAATTTTGCCCCCATCGCCATCCCTTGTAGCTGTAAGTAATACGAATCTTCAAATTTAAAATAGTTGTGCGTGAGTAGGAATTGCAGCACTCCAAGTACATATTGGGAGAACTCTTGGCTATAGTTAGTTCTAGTCTCCAAAAAATATTTGATGGCCAGATTACCCATAGTAGATACAACATCAGTGGTGAGCCATTGATATTCATCTTTCCATACAAAGTTTTCAAAGATTTGCAAGACGTGTTTTGTGTCCCTTAAGGAACTCGATAGACCAAAAACAAGGGGCTGGAGAATGCTATCGAGCCATTCAGACAGGGGTTCACAAAGTGAGCCAATGCCTGATACTATAGGTCTACCTTTTATGTCATGAATACTTTTATGTACTTTGGGTAACACATGAGTAATTGAAGTGACTGGATTATCTACCAAGAGAAAATCAAAGGTCTTTTGATCAATGTAACATTTCACTAAGCCGATCATCAAGGAGGGAGTTAAGATCTCTTTTGAATTTTTGAACAGGATTACACATGAGAATTCTGTAGTCCTTACAGTTTCCCAATTGTCTGTGAATTTCTCCAGTATAAGACTTGAGATCCCAAAAAACAACTTTATCTGCATTTTTTATAACTAAATTAGTGTTATATTTTAGTGATAAAATCCATTATGAATGCCTCTGCCAGGCTCATCTTCCTTACTCGCCGATCTTCATCTACTGCACCTCTCTGCTAATACCTTCACTGGCTTCCTCTTGCCTCTAGGATTAAACACAAAATCCTCACTCTGAAATACAAAGCTCTCAACTGCACGGCTCATTTCAGAACTTGTCTCCAGATACTCTCCCTCCCGTCCCCTTCGATCAGCTCAGGATCTCCTCCTCTCCTCCTCTCTTGTTACTTCCTCACATTCCCCTCTACAGGACTTCTCCAGACTGGCCCCCATCTTGTGGAACTCCCTGCATTGCTCCACAAGACTCTCCCCTAGTTTTAACAGCTTCAAGCGCTCCCTAAAAACTCTACTATTCAGGGATGCTTACAACCAACACTAACCTTTCCTAACTCCATTGCTTTCCCCTTAAACCCCTTAGAATGTAAGCCTATGAGCCCAGCTGTTTGCAGATAGCCTTCATAAGAGCCGACTACAACATTGAAACTCTCGGCAGGGCCCTCTACCCACTTGATCCCTGCAAAAGCTATTCTGTATATTGACTATGTTTACAGCGCTGCAGAATCTGTTGGCACTCTACAAATACCTGATAATAATAATAATAATAATAATAATAATAATAGTGCTAATCTTTCTGACTTGGTAAGATTTTGTTTACCCTTCAACGGTCTCTTTGAAAGCTCAATAAGATAATTTTCTACACACTTTTGAAAAGAGAACAGAATGTCCCCTCTTGATTGTAGCAGGTAGAAGATAGATCTTGGTTTAAAACCTTAGGACATCTCTGGTCTCTGAAAAGTCAGTAAATGATTGTTCTGCATAAGTGGCTTGTTGTATTACAGGTTGAGTCTTATTATCAGTCATGTCCTCAATAGAAGTTTAAAAATGTTTTTAAGAGTAAATGTATGCATAAGTCTGTTTATGTCTACCAGCATTTGAAAAAGGTTAAACCTGCTCGTAGGTACAAATCCAAGTCCATAACTTAGTACTTTCAACTCTGATCTGCTTAACTGATAGTTTGTTAAATTGATTACATTGTTATAATCAACTCCATCTCTATCTTTAGGGTATATTGTGGGACCTTTTACAGTCATTTTTTCTACTGTGGCTGATATTTGTTTTGTCCCCTCCCTCTCCTTAGAGTATATCTCGGTTGTTGCGGTCTAATAATTTGTCCTATTCTTTTCACTGTCCCTCCCTCTTGTGCTGAGGGGATCACTGGGGGAACACAAAAAACCTGCTCCAGTAATCTCACTTCCTCCTGATCTTTATGTAGATTGGCTTGTCCTATAGCTGCCTGATATTTATTTACTTGACCAACGGGGTAATTGTTACTCCCTCCATTAAAAGTAACTACTTTTTGTATGTTCTCTCTGGGATTTTTTAGAATAGATCTAGGTATGGCTCCCTGTGCCCTGGTTTGTTCATTATCTGAATTTCCCTGGTCAGTCATTTCCACTCCAGGTGTCTGTCTCTTTTTGTTTGTTATCTCTGTTTTGTCTCCATTTACGTCTGCGGTCACGTGACCTATTTCTATTCTGTCTTACCAAATATATACTCTATTTTGATTATAATTGGTTTGGTCACGTACAAACTTTTCATGTTTGGACAGAATAAGTTAATTTTTTAACTGTGCTATACTATTCGTTAGAATAATATCAAAATCCTTATAGTTTTTTTTCCAGTACATTAAGGTCTAATTCTCTTTGCAGTGTAATGATTTGTTCTCTGACCGCAAGAAGTTGACTGTCTTTGAACTCTACAATGAGCGACATTAATTTAAAAGAGCAATCAGAGAGTGAATCATTCCATCTTGCTATGAAATCAGTATTATCTGTCATGAAAGTAGGGAATTTTTTAATTCTTAAACCTCGGGGTACTATTTTTAATCTTGCATATCTTTCCAATGTCCATTTCTCCCATTTTAACTTTAACTCTTTTTTCATGAGGTTTTCCATGGTTTGGAACTTGTCACTTAAGGGATTTATATTCAGTGTTACATTAAATATATTTCAAAATCTTGTTCTAATTGATCTAGATCTGCTATAGATGTCAAGGAATAGTATTGTTGGTTTATCTGTTCTGGTATGTCAGTCTCCATTATGGAAAATCTAATTTACAAATTTCTAATGACTTATTCTGGCATATATCTCACTTGTTTGTGTGATACTAATTAGTATAATACTAGGAAAAATAGTGATTATATAAATCTCCAATGACTAATTATGACATAAGACACAAATGAATGGAATGATATGTCAATACTAAAATAATCATTGGAAAGCCATATTCCTCTAGAATAATCAACTACAAAAAAACAACTTCCAAATATTTCAGGTTGTTAACACATAATAAACTTTCTTACAAGAGAGTATAAACAAATATGTTGTATCCCAATTTCTAACGAAATGCACTTTCAATTCCTTTTTTTTTTTTTTAAATAATTTTTATTGAGACATTCAAAAGTAAATATAACAACATGAGACTGAGGAAATATGCATACATTATGACTTGAGGTAGAACTGAAGGATATTATACAAATGAGGATAGACCATAAACTTAAAACATTGTTGCAAGATTTGTTACCCTCTAGATGTCCTACACATACTTATACTTATATAAACAGGCGTGAGAATGGGGTTCTCTAAACTAGGGAAGGTGTCTCATTTTTCTGTAAGGAAGAGTATTGAGGTTGTATTCTTATAATAGTTATATCTGCTGAATGTGGAGGACTGAGATGAATAGTCCACCATGTGTTATCTGAAATGATTATGAGATATAAATAAATTTTGGGGTCAAAAATGTCGGCCCAGAGGTAGGGGAAACCGGATATGTCGTCAATTCCTTTTTTGTTGAATGGTTTTTCAGTTTATGTGTATAGATATATATGTTTATAGGTATTATGCCTTTTAGGAAAACAGTATTGTTATTAAATCAGGCAAAATAAATAATAACATATGTAATTATATATATATATATATATATATATATATACACACACATGAACTACTTGGCTTGCAAGCCTAAACTTATAGCAAGAAATTCTTATATTTGTTATTATCAAGCAAATAGCTCTTATATTTGCTATTGTCAAGCAAACTTTGGTAACTCTAGTGTATGAACGATAATAGTATAATATACTGAATAGGATTTTTTACGGTTCAATTGCTTTATGTGAAAAAGAGAAAAAGACCTCCCTATAACTAGAAAGCAGATATCTATATTCTGTAAGGAGTACAAAGAAAATACATATATGATGTAATATTAATATAAGATTGACACACTGATAAGGTTGAAAAACCTTCAAATAAAGAGAATATATAGTTATGGCATATATGTTTAGATTAATTATTGACTAGTAATAAACAGATTGGACTGCAGTACAAAAAACAATCATTTCAGTCCATGTGTGGAAGGAAAAGAAAAACGTTTTGTCCGTCCATTTTAGGCAATAGACCTGTGGGACTATCAGAATATTGAGGAACAAATAGTTACATAAAAATCCCACAGCTCTCTGGATTATGTTGTAATCGGATATAGAGCCGAAATCAGTCAGTGGAAAACAAGCTCCCCATGAACTTGTGAGTAAACACTCTAAAGGTAAGAAAGTCACAGACTGTAAGGGCTCTAAATAGGAGCAGTCAGGAAAAGCTCCATATAAACATGTGGTAGCTCGGTAGACGTTTTAAGTCTTAGTAGTGGGGCAAGCACTTAAGCTCCAAGAGGGAGATAATATATGAAGACACTGACAAAAAAACACTGAAGAAAGGTATGGGATCTTCTCTCACCGCAAACTTTTCCTATACAGCACCGCCACTGCCGTGCTCAAGGAAGAAAGGCAATGGATCCGCCTCACTTTAACTCCGTCTGTGTCCATCTGTGTCGATGATGCAGTGTAGCAACAAGCCCAGCATGTCTATGACGTGGTCGATACCGCTCCGCTAAAGCTGAGGTGGTATTGAGGCTCCAACTTATCAGAGGCCGAATCAGGCTCAAAAGTAATTATGTAATGTTCCAAACAAAAGCAGTAACTCGGCTTGAAAGGGGAAAATTGATGCAAATTAAATAAGGAAAAAACATCCGGTTCTGCTAGGTTAAAAAGTCCAACTTTAAAGGGACCACCCGGTGTGACAGGCTCAGCTGCATAATCAGTGAAGGCAGATGCCGCTTGCTCCTTTACTACGCGGTCTATCAAACTTATAGACTGCCGCTCCAGTGACTGTCCTCTTACTCCGGTTTTAAAACCAGTGCTGTAGACTGAACCCTTGTAAAGAAATCTGCAAGGGTTTACGTTTCAGGCCATATTATTACCAAAAATATCACGTGCCTGCTAAAAAATAAATAAACTTACCAGCCTGCAAGAAACGTTAACTCACTGGTGTCTGCATTTTTCAATTTAATACACGCAAAGTAAACCTTGTAAATTCCATGTTGTATCAAAGTCATGGCATACGCTACACAGTATAACCTGTTTTGAGTCGTCATACAACAGCCACACTTTTTTCTCCCCTTTGCCATTTATCCTCTAGTTTATTTTGAAAGGTCTCTTTTTTTTCAGCGTCCGTCCCTACCTTTCTACTTTATTAAGGGTACACGGACCATAAGATATCTCCACATTGCATATAACCACTCATGAAATGAGAGCATTGTTATTACATACTGTTGTGATTACTGTGTTTGTAAAGTGAGAGATGAGGGGATTGCACATTACACAGCATGGGGGCTGGCTGTAAGGACTAGCTAGGGACTGAGGAAAAAATCCTTTGTCTGTAGCTAGTGGGTATTACGGACGTATTCAAATATAGTCAGAGCAATATAAACTTTATCATCATTTTTAGGCACTTTAGAAGCAAAATTGATAATACATGTCAATTACAAACTTTATCTTCTTTGAGTGCTTTATTTAAATAGCCCATATTTTTTTGAGTGTATAATGTCCCTTTAATGGTCAGTTTAAAAGTACAGCAAACATCAGTAGCAAGCGTCTGACATGTTTCAACCAGGGGCCTTACTCATAGACATGGGCTTGATAGAAATACAGCCATATTTAAAACCAAAACTGACTTTCTATTGGGTACTTGTTAATTACAACTTATGCATAACAGCTGAGTTGTTTAACACATATTGCATGGACGAACTGAATGTTTTGGTATCACATCTATTATAGAAAAGAAAATAGCTAAATATATCCAATTGCATATAACATCTATCATGCGAAAAATGAATGTTAAATTGACCTAGGACATGAATCGTACAAAGTTAGTCTATGAAAAATTGCGAGGTTCTTTTTACACAAAAATGTAGCTTAAGAGTCAACATTGCAAAAATGTTTATTTTATTACTTAGATGTTTATGAATGTGTCTCCTAAATATCACTATGTCATATTTATCTACCAAATGGCTGGATCATAAGAACACTTAGCACTGAGAAAAATTCTGTAATTTTATCTTGATGAAGCAGTGTTACACCAACACGTCTATTCATATACAGAGCTAGTGTTAGTATGATACGGCAAGCAGATAGACTGGGATCTACAGAGAAAACCGCTATACATAAATAGCTATACAAAAGGATCTTATCCCTTGTGATACATTATATATATACCTAAACCTTTCATCGCACAATGGTATAATGACTGAAATAATTATCAATTAAAATTCTGCGTTTAGACAATATAAATGCAGAATAGCATTGAAGATTTGTAATAGGCAAAACCGTCCCATATCCTCAACATATGTAAGATCAAAACAAAAATGCAATGCTATTCATGTTTAGAAAATATTTAGCAAAATTTGATCAAATTACTCCCAGAAATTTACAACGTCATACAGTGAGTTATATCCCTTAGGAATATGTGATTCCAGGGTGAAGATCCAGTATACTTCTTGTTTAAAGAGGATTTTATTCATATCCCCACTTCGTGAGGGTACTTTGACTTGTTCTAATACCATCCATTTAAAAGTCGAGTTAGTACTGTCATGTTTTTGTATGAAAAGTTTAGCCATTTTATTCTTTGCGTTGTATGTATCTTTAAAAAGAACCTAAAATTTTTCATAGAGTAACTTTGTACGATACATGTCCTAGGTCAATTTAACATAAATATTCGCAATTTGATATATTTAGCTATTTTCTTTTCTATTATAGATGTGATACCAAAACATTCAGTTCGTCCATGCAATGTGTTAAACAACTCAGCTGTTATGCATAAGTTTTAATTTACAAGTACCCAATAGAATGTCAGTTTTGGTTTTAAATACGGCGGTATTTGTATCAAGCCTATGTCTATGAGTAAAGCCCCTGGCCAAAACATGTCAGACGCTTGCTACTGATGTTTGCTGTACTTTTAAATTGACCATTAAAGTTGGAATTTTTAACCTAGCAGAACCGGATGTTTTTTCCTTATTCGATTTGCATCAATTTTCCCCTTTCAAGCCGAGTTGCTGCTTTCGTTTGGAACATTACATAATTACTTTTGAGCCTGATTCAGCCTCTGATAAGCTGGAGCCTCAATACCACCTCAGGTTTGGCGGAGCGGTATCGACCACGTCATAGACGTGCTGGGCTTGTTGCTACCCTGCATCATCGACACAGACGGACACAGATAGAATTAAAGTGAGGCAGATCCATTCCCCTATCTTCTTTGAGCGCGGTGGTGGCGGTGCTGTATAGGAAAAGTTTGCGGTGAGAGAAGATTCCATACCTTTCTACGGTGTTCTCCTTGAGTGTCTTCATATATTATCTCCCTCTTGGAGCTTAAGTGCTTGCCTGACTACTAAGACTTAAAATGTCTAGCGAGCTACCGCATCCTGAGTGTTTATATGGAGCTTTTCCTGACTGCTCCTATTTAGAGCCCTTACAGTCTGTGACTTTTTTACCTTTAGAGTGTATATATATATATATATATATATACAGTATATATATACATACATATACATATTTAGACATGTATATGTTTGTTTCTATATGTTAAAGCCTTTGCACCCCTTTTTTTCTAAAACCTGAGATCTTATATCTTTGAGCCTTTATAACTTTTGAGTGCAATATTTTTTAATACTTTTTATTAGATAGTGTTATTATGAGCGTAACGGCACTTTTCATTGTATTTTTTATGTGTTTTGCTAAATCATCAACTAGAGCTATGAGGTTGCTGTTTCCATTCTAACATAAATTGCTATTGTACTCACGCATTCGCATTTACTGTCAACTTGTAATATGAGCAAATTTTAACTTGAGTGCAAAAAAACTAAAAAAAAACAATATCGCTGGTGCAAAAATAAAAATGCTTCACTCATAATCTGGCCCTCTAAAGGGTTAATATTACTGAGTAATTTAGAGAATTATAATCACATACATTTTGCAAAATAAATCATTAGAATGCTTTGCATTCCGTAACAAAGATTTTTTTTAGACTGAGCTTTTCCTTCTTTTTATCTCACTTATAAAGTACAGTATGTTAACTTCTGTGACTGTAGTATGTTACTTTTACAATATTTTCACTTAGTTAAAACATTTGAATTAACCTTGAGTAAGCAAGAAACCTTTGTAATGCGACTTGTATCAGTAAAGGAATGCTATACATTTTTTCAAGCCCTAGCCATGTAAAATAAATCTTACAAATACTAAAATTACTTCTGTACCAATAAACAAAGGCAACTTAATCAAGCCTAATCAAGTCCCTGCAATTCTGGACAACACCTTTATGTCCTTGCTTATTGGGAGAGATTAGACAGTGGGCATCCAGACAGCTAGAGTCACAACCCTTGAGTCCTGGACGGCCAAAACACCCAGTGGAGGCTTTATGAGCCAGAACCACCACTATGGGGCTGATTTATGAAAGTGCAAACGGACATGATCTGCTTTAGCGATCATGTCTGCCGCACAGCAATAAATGCTGACAGCATACGCTGTTGGCATTTATCATTGCACAAGCATTTCACTAGAAAGGCTTCTGCAATGCAGCCCCCTGCACATTCGCAGTCAATCGGCCGCTAGCAGGGGGTGTCAATCAACCTGATCGTATGCGATCAGGCAGATTGCTGTCCGCCACCACAGAGCAGGCAGACAAGTTAATAAGCAGCGGTCTTAAGACCGCTGCTTCTTAACTCCTGTTTCTGGCGAGCCTAAAGACTCGCGCGGAAATAGGTGTATACGGCCCCATTTCAGACAACTGTAACACTGATTAGAGGCTGATCTTTAATTATATGCTAGCAGGACTCCTCTTGTAGACAAAAAAACAAGAGAGGAGTAGAGAAGGGCGCTCTTGCTACGGGAGAAGGCTTATATACAGAGAAACATTAATGGATTAGAGAAATATATGTGATTCTTACACCATAATACATCATGAACAGGCTGGACAAAAGACAGATTAGAAGAAAACATAGAACAATTGAGATAGTCATTTCTTTAGGAAAACCTAAGTTTTGTTTCTGTATTTGCATCTCATGTCACCTGGGTTTCCTTACAATCAAAGTTTACTTGTCAGGCACAGCTTAGAAAATGGAGTCTCATACACAGTGGCAAGAGGCTAATAAAATATAATACAACAATCACAATCTTTAAGGGACGTGCTCCCAAATTATATATATTTTTTTGCTTTTTGGCCAAAACGGACAGTGTGTTTCCAAGTAATCACAATGCACAATGGATTTATGTGTCAAAAGGACGCAGCCATGAACGTGTTTTCAGTAGAAAAGATCCTGAAAAAGCCTTTTCCTCAGTTAATTAATTGTTTTCACAATAGGAACTGGGAAGTCACCTGGAACCGACATATCTAACTCTTATGGTTAGATTAAAGTTCTCTTGAATTAACTCTTTTGTTCGCTGTGTAAGGGAAATGCTCTTTTACATGTGTGAGATTAACCTATTGCAATCTGAAGTCATCATCACTACTGCTTGACCAGACATCCCAACTCTCCCTGAAGTTCAGGGAGTCTCCCTGATTGTAATAGCGGCTCCCTGATGCCAGCAAATGGAATGCAATCTCCCTGAAACTCCAAGTACCATCATCCAATGTGACCCAAATCCGGAAAAGTGTTTCTTTAAGGAATGCCTTTAGTTGCTGGGACGTTATAGAACCCTCAAAGCATGCATCAGTAACCAAAAGCCCCCACTGATTTTAATAAAATAAAAACACAAATGCTACCTTTTTTACTGCACGTAATTAAACTTCGTATTCTAAAGTATTTAAGCATTCAACAAGCGTACGATCACTGGAAAATAGCTTTGTTGTATGTGGTTGTGCAATAAAGCTACTTTTTTAATGTGACTTTAGTGGGAAGCTACTTTAATGAAAAGTCTCTATCTTATTTAGGGTTTCAAGGTGTCCAATATATAACTGGGAGGGGGGGGGTGGCGGCGCAGTAGTGGTGAAGCCACCTCCCTGAAATGAGTTTTTGCAGGTTGGGATGTCTGTAAATACCATAGGCATAATGACTGCTCAATCACTATATTGTCACTTTTAGTGTTTTTTTTTTGTTTTTTTTAAATGTTTATTGGATGAAGTATGGTATTACAGAGGAATGCGATATAAATCACGTTAGTCACAGAGCGCAATAAGTACAAGAATAAAACAAGTTTATACAGGTGGCGCGTAAATTGTCGCCCATGAGGTTAATCTATCATCCATTTTTTAATAACTCAATTTATCTTACTATTAGTCAATCTTATTTAAAACAACAACATTAAAACAATAGAACTATGGTTGGTCATGAAACGGGTATTAAACCAGGGGTTTTTTTTTTTGTTTTTTTTTTGCTCATATGTATCCTATTCTGGATGTGTCCTAGCTGGTCTTAAAGGGCTATTAGGCTGTGTGTGGTCTTAGTGTGTGTGCATACGTGATTCCCAATAGAATTGTATGTTATGATATGTTTCCATATCTTTGCGGATGAAATAACCGTATTCTTCTAATTGAATTGTGTGTTCCATGAGTGATTCCCATGCTTGGTGTGTGGGGACTACTTGTGATTTCCAGTTAGCTACTATCAGGGATCTTGCCGTGTTTAATACTAGCTGTATCAATTTCCTCTGAATTTTACATTTACATTTTGGGAGTAAGTTTAATAGAGCTGTAGGGAGTTGAATCGTATAGTCATTCTGTTGATTGCCTATGGCTTTAATATATTCTCCTACTTGCTGCCAAAAGGGCTGTATGAGGCTACATGCCCACCATATATGAGTCATGGTGCCTCTACTACCGCAGCCTCTCCAGCACATGTCTGAAGCTGCCGGGTAAATCGCTTTAACCCTTGCCGGGGTAAGATACCATCTGGCCATGATCTTAAAATTTAACTCTAGGAATTTGGCGGAGACCGATGATTTCTTTGTGTTGTAGAATATGTGTTTCCATTCTATTTCAGTTATTTCCCTGTCTAGTTCCCTGCGCCAGCGGTTAACATAAGCCGGCATATCTGATTTATCTGTGCCAACTAGAGATTTTTTTGCCCATGCTAAAGTATGCCTCAATGATTGGTCTTGTAGACATAGTTGTTCAAAAGGGGTGGGTTGTCTTATCATCTGTTCTTTGTCTGAAGATGTATTTAGTTAGTGTTCAAGCTGATAATATTTCAACCATTTTGTGAAGGTTCCCCCTAGCATATCTCCTAAGTCCGATCTCGGTCTAAGTTTTTTGCCTTGTAAGAATTTATATATAGGAGCAGTGTACCCTATCTCCCATTCTAGCTGTTTGTTTAGTTTTTGTTCTAACCCTCCATGTAGTTTGGCATTGGGTGAAACTGGGGACATGGGGGATCTCAGCGACGAGATATTCTGGTCTTTAGCTATAAGACTATCCCATATCTCGAAAACATGTTGAAAAAGTGGGTAAGACCCAATCCAGGGCGGCCTGCTTTTCTTATCTACCCACCACAACACTCCTGGGGATGGGGACTTCAGGATTTGTGAATCCAGTGCCACCCAAGCCTTATTATCCACATTACGGTGCCAATCCAAAATCCTTTGTAAACATTTTGCTTTGTAATATGTCTCTATTTTAGGGAGTTCTAGGCCTCCAGTCTGGGCAGAGTGATATATTGTGCTTTTAACAATTCTAGGTTTGACCTTCCCCCAAACAAATCCATTTATTAATTTTTGGAGCATGTTACGGTAAGAACCAGACAGTGAGATCGGCACTGTTTGGAGGACATATAAGATTCTGGGTAATACCGTCATCTTCACCGCTTGAATACGCCCCCACCATGAGATTGTTTTATCACTCCACCTGTCTAGCTCTTTTTTAAGATCCTTGTACAAGTTTTGGTAGTTCCGCTCGAATAGTACCTTGGGCTTGGGCGATAAATGAATCCCTAAATATTTAATAGCCTTTTTTTGAGGGCTAAATGGGCAGTTCTCCAAAATTTATATTTGGCGTGTGGTATAGATATGTTCAATATCTCTGACTTTTGATCATTTAATAAAAAATTAGAGAATGAACCAAACTCCCTAAATTCTTTTAGTACTTCAGGTATGGAATCAGCTGGGTTGGACAGGGTGAGCAGCACGTCGTCTGCGTAGAGCGACAGTTTGTAATCATCTTGTCCTATCTTGATTCCTGATATTTTCCTATTCTGCCTAATTTTTTGGGCCAAAATCTCCATGTTCAAAACAAACAAAAGAGGGGACAGGGGACAGCCCTGACGGGTACCATAGTTTATATGGAAAGCCTCTGATAGAATGTTATTAACTTTTACTTTAGCTGATGGGTTGCGGTATAGACTAAAAATTCTATTTATGGTGATTTCTCCAAATCCTGCTTTGCCCAAGACGGCCTGTAAAAATTTCCAGTTTAAGCGATCGAACGCTTTTTCAGCGTCGGCGGAGACAACTACCATCCCGACTTTGTGTGCTTTAGCATATTCTATTAATTGTAATGTCCGGATGGTGTTGTCTCTCGCTTCCCTTCCAGGAACAAAACCTGCCTGGTCAAGATGTATAATTTGGGGCAGAACTTTGTTAATTCGCTCTGCTATGATTTTTGCAAATAACTTTAGGTCCGTATTGAGCAGGGAAATGGGTCTGTAGCTGCTGGGTAGATTGGCTGGTTTGTTTGGCTTGGGTATCACAGAGACATATGCCTCTAGACATTCTGTAGGAAAATACCCTATTTCATCTATGTGTTGGAATGCTTGTAGCAGGTGAGGCGCTATGGAAGATTTATACATTTTATAATAGTCGTTGGAGTATCCGTCTGGGCCAGGGTTCTTATTATTAGGTAAAGCATCTATCGCGTCTAAGACCTCCTTCAATGTCAGTGGGGTATCTAAGTTGTCTGCCTCCTGTGACGATATTTTTGGGGTGTCTACAGAGTCTAGGTAGGATCTGAGGTTATCTTGGTTATTTGTGGCATTTTGATTTGTGATATTGTATAATTTGGAGTAATATTGGCCGAAAGTGTTTGCTATACTTTTTGGGTCTATTTCAGACTGTCCCTTATCATTTTCAATTTTAAAAATGTGGGCCTGAAAAGCTTTTCGAGAGAGAGCCTTTGCTAACCAGGTGCCTGCTTTATTATTATTATGGAAATACATTTTTTTTAAGTAGTATGCTTTTTTAATTGCGTTTTTCTGTAAAAGCTTTCTAAAGTCCTCCCTAGCTTTATTAACTGATTTTGTGATATCCTCTTTCTGGAGATTGAGTTTATGTTGTTGTTCTAGTGATTGTAGATTAGAGAGCAGTTTGTCGTATTCTATGTTATATTGTTTTCTTAGGAGAGTTTTTTGTTTAATAAGCTCACCTCTAATCGTTGCTTTATGTGCTAACCAGTTATTGATACTATTCGTGGCTTCTGGGGAGTTGTGTAGGAAGAAATCTGTGATGTTGGACTCAATTTGATTTTTAACATTTGGGTTATGTAGTATAGTAGGGTCTAAGCGCCACATGGCGTGGCGCTGGGGAATCGATGACCACGTAAGGTCTAAGGTAATTGAGGCATGGTCCGACCATGAGATCGGAAGGATCTCTGTGTCGGTGGCTTTGGATATGTTATTATGATCCACCAGCCAATAGTCGATTCTTGAGTAGGATCGTCCAGGATGTGAATAGAAAGTGTAACTTTTCGTTTTAGGATGGTGCAGTCTCCACACGTCCATTAACATCAGTGTGTCTAGTGTTTGGGTAATATGTGTCCTTTGCTTTTGAGTCAATTGACTCCTACCTGTAGAGCTGTCAATATTTGGGTTCAGGGTCATGTTGAGGTCACCTCCTATTATTACCATCCCTTTCTGCATGTCTCTTAATTTATTTAGTGCTTTGTTAAAAAACACTAGCTGTTGTGTGTTGGGCGCATATATATTCATTAGTGTTAAGGGATTGTTGTAGAGAGTTCCCACTAGTATCAGGAATCTGCCGTCTTCATCGGAGTGGTGCTCTAGGAGCTGAAATGGGAGTTCCATGCTTATTAATATGCCCACCCCGTTCTTCTTAGTGATATTTGAACTAAAGTATTGTTGTGTATAAAGTTTAGAGTACAATTTGGGTCTTCCTTGTTTAGAGAAGTGGGTTTCTTGTAGAAACACTATTGCTCCCCTCTGTTTTTTAAACCAAGCTAGAGACATAGATCTCTTGTTTGGGGAGTTCAGGCCCTTACAATTCTGTGAGATAAGTTTTATGTTGTGAGCCATTATGTGTTGTGCTCCTCCCCCTCCCCTGTAGTGCTATGCGGTTTGTTACCTGATTCTAATTCTTCTGTTACCCGACGAGGGGTATGTCTAGGTGTCTGATGAGCATCAAAATATTTCTCCCAGTACATTTCTGACCAACCAAACAAAGTAACCTGTAAAAACTTTTGAAATAAACAAAACAACATTATTAACAGCAAAAAATTAAACAGTAATACAATTTCCACTCTCCCAATATCTATGGAGAGTGAACACCAATAAGTTGGGGTATACAAAGACCTAATTCGGTCCAGACACAGTTGGGGTTACCTAGCTTTATGTTTGTTTTTATTTGTTATGATCTTCAAGAATTTTTTTTTTCTTCCTTTTTCCTCCTTTTCCTTTTTTTCCCTCCCTTTCCTTTTTTTCTCTTTTATATTTATCAAGCCATTCGTACAACTTCCTCTATCATTTATTACTAAGCTACATTGTACAATTTAGAGCAATAAAGCCTTCTGGAGTCTATTAACAATCTGTCCCTTCTTGTATTCAGAGAGACTTCAAGAGTAATTACTCACCCTGATTGTCCAGGAAAAAAAAAAAAAAACAGAGGCGACTGACCCTTTTTTAGATCTGGTCATGGCCTACCTCCATTCAGAAGAGTCCGAATCATCCATTCTCTGTGTTTGAAGCAGGCGGTGAACCAGATGTAACTGGTTCTCTCATCCTTTTTCTTTGAACTGTTTGCCAGCGTGGTCTCTGTTGCAGTGGTCTTGTTTCTTCTGTATTCTTTTCATCCCGCAGTGATGGTAGTGAAGGTTGTGGTATACCAAGCTGGGAGCAGAAGGATTCCAGATCTTCCAGAGTCTTGTACACATGCATTCGGTTATTCTTCAACACTTTTATACTAAATGGGAAACCCCATCTATAAGAGATCCCTTTATCTTGAAGGTGTTGTGTTAGAAATCGTGTTTCCTTTCTGTTTTGTAGAGTGAGTGGGCTAAGGTCCGAATAAAGTTATAGTTGGAGTCCTTGATATGTTATCGATTGTTGTTGCCTCGCCGCTTTCATTATCCTCTCTTTGTCAGTAAATTTATGAAACTTTATGATAACATCTCTTGGTGGGTCTGAATCCTTGGGTTGTGGTCGTAATGCTCTATGAGCACGATCCAGAGGAATATCTGTGAGATCAGGTTCTCTTAGCACTGTCTTGAACAAATCTTGGAGGGAGGAGGACAGGTTTTCTGGAACAATTCTTTCTGGTAAGCCTCTAATCCTGATGTTCTGCCTCCTCCCTCTATTGTCCAAATCCTCTAGTTTCTCTTGTAGGAAAGATATTTGGGATTCCTGTGCCGGAACTTTTCTATTCAGTAGGTCAATATCAGATGTCTGAGATTCAGATTGTTCTTCCAGGTATTCCATCCTATTACCTAATTCATTGACCTCCTTTTTGACCTCCGCCAGGCCATCTTTAATCATGCGGCCCACTTGATGAATAAATGTGGAAAAATCTTCCTTTGTAGGCAGATCTTTAAGGTCAGCTCTAGACAGTGGGATTTCTGATGCGAAATCTTGGTGATTGTCAGCATCCTCTGAGGTCTGCAAAGAATCTTCATCCTCTGCCGTTAATGTGTTTGCTGCTTTGGAAAACATGTTCATTTTGCTAGGGTTGCTTTTAGGGTTTTTCTCTCCTTTTTGTGCTCTTTTTTATGCCATTTTAATAACCTAGAATGCCTCTGCTGGTTGCTGCTTATATGGGAGCTTTGTCTGCACTAAGGTGCTTTGTCTTATAGGCTATAGGTTAATTTCTGTGTAATTCAGGCCAAAGTTTTTTTTTTTTTTTGTGTTTTTCCTTTTTTTCCCCCCCCCCTGTTTTCTTCCCTTTATATCAAGAAGGCGTGCTTAAAAGCTTGACTATAGGATAGGGGGCGCCCTAAGAGAATTTATGCACAATATGTTGTGTATTATAAAAGATAGTAAATAAAATGATTATGGTTAAATGGATAATAGTGATATACAAATATCTATTCACAGATGTAATTCAGCAAATTAGTAATTTACAACAATATATAACAATTCAGCAAAGTAGCAATATAACATTATATTCCAACAATTTATATTAGGTATGAAAAATAAGATGTTGTTGAGGCAGCAATCTGTAGCAGACCCAGCCTGGATCCGAAAGGGTAACCTATAAACAGAGAAGAAGACAGATGCGCCACATGGCCTAATATTGTTTGATCCAAATAGGTGAACTATCAGATTGTATTGTATTCAACTCACAATCTAGGATGCACTCCAGTTAGTGCAATGGGAGCAGTCTGGGATCTATAACAGTCACCCAGCAGACCGAGCTCTCAAGGTGGAGATAGAAGATCTGTAGTGGAACACAAGGGAACACAGAGGTGCCTATATGGCCTAGTACTGTCTTATGCCAAAAGCAATGGTATGTGTGGTAAGGTATATACTCACAAAGTGTAAAACATCTCCTTTGATGCTAGTCAGACAGGAAGGGATCAATCAAGTCACCCAACAGACTGTATCAGGGCTTCCACAGGAGGCAATCCGCAGAGGTCCAGTGGACCCAGTGAAAATCCAAATAAAACACAGTAGCAAGTGTTTGAGATAAAAAAGTGTAAAACTTTACTAACATAGATTAAAATACAGCGACGCGTTTCTCAGTCACAGACTGTTTCCTCAGGCTTCATAAAATGATTTACAAACACTTGCTACATATACCTAACCAAACCAATTAACATAATTGATATCACTTGTAGTGGGTGTAATCTATGACATCATAGGTATCCTAGTAACCAAACTGTTTTGACAACATAGGTAAACCTAATTAATATGTTATATAATGAACAGACATACCTATTAAAATACTTATTACAACAGACAATATTCACAATAATCCTAGATCAATCTATACAATTGCATAAAAAAATATATATGAATCTCTATAAGTGCAGACAAACAGATATTCATTTTATCTTGCAGTAAATCATTTGATCATGTGTAAAATCAGTTTGTATATCACATCACATAAACTTGTGTATATTAGACACCCTAATACGCATTGCCACATGTGATACTCGCAATAATTCTAAAACAATCTATACAATTGCAAATAACAATTTGGATCTTCTATATGTGCAAAAATACAGATATTCATTTTAACCTGCAGTTAATCTTTTGATCAGATGCAGAATCTATTTGTATATCACATCATACAGGCTAAACTTGTGTATATTATATGCCCCAATATTTTCCAATAGATTTTTTATTTAATTATTTGTTTTAATGTATATATTTACTCGATCACAGATTGCCACATTCAGTTCCCCAACCGCCACTGTGAGTTAATCCGGGCACTGAACAGGGCAATCCGCTATTCATTGTTCATAAATTAGTCAGCATACGAGTTTCCAATGCACATACCTTATAATTAATTAACCAAAGTTGTTCCTGCTGATGGTGGGATCAAATCGATCCCAATTCCCTAACTTGCTTTAACTTGTTACACAACGCCATTGGATTACTGAGTGGCGTTCGTCTGGTTCTAATGCGCATGTCGGAAGTGTAACCATAGGAACCGTCTAACTTATTCGGCTCCACGTCAGGCATAAGTGAAAGGCTGTGACCCAATAGAACTATGTGGCTCCTTGGCTCGATGTAATGATTGGCTGTAGTCCGACCACACATCACAAGGACTATTTAGTTGTTTATATTTATTTCATTAACAGATGCCACTAGAGATTCAAAGCGGCTTACTGCTAGCGCTAGTGCGCATGTTATTGATGTAACCATAGATGCCATATAATTCAATTCAGCTCCATGGTACGCACAAATTAAATGATGTACCTTGAGATACCTATGTATCTTTGTGGGTCAATGTAATAGCTAGCAGTATTGCTGCCACTAGTATTATTATAAATACAAAAAGACCTATTCAACGCAATAGTGAATGTAATAGAAAGCTATTAGCTTAAAAAATCCTTTAGCAGTAAATGACTAGTGTCTGTATTCCAACACACAGGATTAATATGTTTAGTTATTTAGTAGATGGTACTATAATATTAGCGTGTTACAGTAAAAAGCTATCTATACTGAGTGAACCTAGAGTTGTAATATAACAAAATTTGTTTATACTTAGTGAATAATGATCAATGTGTGATGGTAAGAATAATAATAAAAATTAAAATTATATGCCATTTGTGCAATAGTGACAAGATACTCTCTATAGATTGTTGAAGAGAGATATTTGTGTAAAGACATTAATGTCTATTAGAGAATATTCGTGTTATTAATAAGAAAAGATAAAGTGTAATAAAATATATATGATATGTGAAAGAATATATAAAAAATTAGAAGAGTTGGGAAATTAATGTATTCCCCTTTAATTAGTGAAATACTTGTTGTGTTTATATTTTTTCCATTCGCATTAGTTAAATGTTTGTTATGCTTATATTTTTTCAAGTGCTTCTCCTATTAAATATCCCGCCAATCTAAGACTATTATATTTACATTCAAAATAACCTAAATAATTTGTGTCTATGGATATATATGTGTGTGTGAGTTGTCTAATCTTTGTGATATCTAGTGTGTCTATTTATCATGTGTAAGTGATGATGTAATAGAACATTAATAATGGTGATATGTTTATGTGTGTGAATATAAGGTCCCCTTAAAAAGTGGTGAGACTGTTCATTGTGTGTAAATCATTGTCTTAAGATTCTATAAGTTATAGCCATAGTGAAAAATGGCTGATAGATATATATGTTATGTTAGAATAAGTTAAATCAATATAGATATGGGACCATGGGCCAGAGTATATAATAGCAATGACACAGTCTCACTACTTCCCTAGTTGGACAAACCCCTAGTGGGCACAATACAATTGGTGTAAATATGTAACAATGGGTAAGATCTATAATGGCAGTGCCTCTACCTAACTATACCCCTTATAGGTCAGACCTCATATAGGAGTGGTACTCCTATCAGTATCGGTGTAGTCTTTCAACTAACTATGTCTAGATGAGAAGGAAAGAACAAGATATGTGTACATGTAGCAAACTATATTAAAAATTTGCTTGGAGACTATGTGTCTATATGGGACGTCGGCTGGCAGTAAATAAGAGTCTCTAATCGACTGGTAACAATAACCGCTGTATGTGGTCAAGCATTGTATAATATTTAAAAAAAGACACACAGTTTCTTAGGGGGTATCTTAGTAATTGGGTACCCACCGTAAATATGTATCATGTTGTGCCAGGGGGTATTGGTGAGTGAGAAGTGATAGCTCCCTATATATGATATCAGGCCCCTTCATCAAATATCAAAGGCAGCCAGATCTACACATTCATTTAGGCCGTCTGGTACTAGAGAATGCAGTTTGTGTATCCAGTATGTTTCTCTACGGCGTAAATAGAGAAGGGGATTATGACTATTTCTGGAGATTTGTTCAATAGGTAATACAGATAATGTTTTCGCACTTCCTTTGTGCGAAAAAACGCAATGCCTAGATAGACTGTGTTTAAGATATTTTCTCTTAACGTTGTAGAGATGTTCATTCCAACGTTTCCTGATAGTCCGGCTCGTGCGCCCTACATATTGAGCCCCACAAAGGCAATTCACTAAGTAAACTACATAAGTAGATTCGCAAGAAAGTCTCTTAAGAATCTGGAATTGTTCCCCTGTTTGATGTGAGGAAAAAGTCGTAGTGCCACTTTTGACAACCTTACACATGTTGCATTTGCGCTTCATACACCTGTAGACCCCACTTCGGGGGGTGAAGTTACCTAAGAAAGTCCTATTTAGGCCCAAGTGATGATTGATACCCGTAATCTTGTCTCTCACAATCTTGCTTGGGGCCAGTTTATTTTTTAGTGTAGGCGCCCTCCTATATACAATCCTAGGTTTGGAAGGGACAAGTTTTTTAAGATGTGGGTCATCACAAATTATAGGCCAATGTTTGGCTATAGTTTTCTGAATCTCACGATATTTGCTGTTAAAGCCAGTGATAAATATTGGTGTCTCATTATATTCAGCAGACATTTTCTCTTTAGACTTTTTTTGGGACTTATCTGCTGACAGGTAGGAATTCCTATTGTCATTCAGTGCCCTAAGGTATCCTTTCTGGATCAGATCCAAAGGATAACCCTTTTCCAAGAATCTATCCTTTAGAATCAGAGCTTGTTTTTTGTAGCTCTCAATGGTGCTGCAATTACGTTTTATTCGTCTGAATTGGCCATATGGCACGTTCTTCTTCCAACTCATATAGTGATTACTGCTAAAGTTTAAAAAACTGTTGCAGTCAACTTTTTTAAAAAAAGTTTCAGACATAATTGTACCGTTTGTAGAAAAAGATAAGGATAAGTCTAAAAATTCAATAGTATCAGACTGAATATTGGAAGTAAATTCCAATTCAAAATCATTGGCATTAAGCGAGATGGAGAAGGTTTTAGCCTCTTCATAGGTCCCCCTAAATAGGATCAACAGATCGTCTATATAGCGGCCATAGAACACCAGACTCGCACCCATAGGAGACCCATAAATGTGGGTCTCCTCAAATCTGCCCATATAAAGATTGGCAAAACTGGGTGCGAATCTGGTGCCCATGGCCGTACCTTTCACTTGTAAATAATGTTGTCCTTGATAGAGAAAATAATTGTGGTGTAAGATGAAATAAATTATTTCGCTGATAAATTGTTGTTGTCTTGGTGGCATGTATATATCAGTCGCCAAATATGATTGTATCACTGATAGACCCTTCTCATGTGGGATATTAGAGTAGAGCGAACTTACATCGCTTGTAATCCACCACAGCCTGTTATCTGTTTTAGTAATATTGAGATTATTCAATTTATTCAAGAGATCTGTGGAGTCTCTGATAAATGAGGATAGATTGATAACATGTTTCTGCAAAAAGGAGTCCACGTAAGCTGAAAGGTGATCAGTCAAACTGTCTATCCCTGCCACAATCGGGCGACCAGGGGGCGAGGAAGTGCTTTTGTGAACCTTGGGCAGATGATAATAAAATGCCACACAAGGGTTTTTAGGATAGAGGTATTCTTTCTCTTTTTTAGAGATGATGCCTTCATCAAATCCTTCTTTGAGAAGGGAATAGAGTTGTTTTTGATATATAGGGGTGGGATCTTTAGCTAATATTTTATAATAGCTTTCATCTTTCAGAATCCTGTCAGCCTCCAATATATAATCTTCCCTATCTTGAAGGACAATCCCTCCTCCCTTATCTGCCTGGCATATTATGATGTTTTTATTAGATGTCAAAGTTTGAAGTGCCAGGCGTTCACCTGGATTTAGATTGTGTTTGTATTTAGTTTTTTTGGATAGTTTTTCAAAATCTCTTAATACCATCGACTGGAAGATGCTGATGTGGGAGTTCCTTACACGTGGGGGATTGAATTGTGATTTTGGCTTAAAATCTGTTTGTATATATTTCTCATTAAGCTGTTGTAATAATGTATCTGGTTCAGATATAACAAAACCATTTCTCAGATGTCCATCCATGGAATCTAGGACTATCGGTGTACACCCATTATTTTTGAGACGTTTCTCTGCAAAATATTTCTGTAGAGATAGCTTTCTGGTAAAGCTATTAGTATCTACAAACAGTTGAAACATGTTTGGACCATTGGATGGACTAAATGATAGTCCCCTTCCCAATACTCTGATTTCGTCATCAGATAATTTGTGACTTGACAAATTGAATATGCCTTTTTTATATTTTAATAATTTTTCCTTTTTAATGGTTGAGGATTTTCCTCTATTTCCTCGTTTACGTGTAGTCTTTTGTTGACGTGGTGGTCGAGGTGACATGGACCAATGTTCTAGGCGATGGTCTGGACCCATCTCTAAAAAAGGAGTAGTATGCTTAAAAGCTTGTTTAAATCTATCTCTCAAGCTTATAGCTGGTCCTTTCTTTTTATATGATTCACTTTGTTAGCTTATATGTGAGCCTTGACTGCACTAAGGTGTTCTGTCCTGTTGGCTATAGGTTAATTCTGTGCAGTTTAGGCCAGAGTCTCTTTTCTCATATCGTGAAGGTGCTATTAGAATAGGAGAGTAAAACTTTGCTATTTCCCAAGCTTGTTATTTATATATTGAATTGCTGACTGATCATTCAAGTGTGGTGTCTGCAGTGTAGGTCATTCATAGCCTACGTGATTGTGGTGCCGATAAATGTTTGTTAAGCCTTTCTTCTTTCATCAGCCTCCGGTCATGAGTGTCTGACATTCTGAGCTAAATAAATTAACTTGAATTGGTTATTTTCCCGGTGTTGCTGTGTTCCGGAGCAGGCTAATGAATCTCTTGTATGCAGGTTCCCACCCGGTTTCTAGTACCGCTATCTTTATCCCACACTGCGGCCAAAGTCTCTTTAATGTCCCCTTATTTATGTTTAGTGCTCACTGCGTGGGTGCGTGTGTCATGAGAGGCCTCTACTCACATGTCCGGGTAAGATTATTGCTCATTTCAGTGCCATTCTACAAACATAAAATAATAAACATAGGAGTTTATCCCCGTACTGTGTCTTTAGATTAGAGGAGCTTCACTGTTTTGCGGCCATTTCAGTCCATGGTCGGCTCCGCCCCCGTCACTTTTAGTGTTTTAAAAGTATTTTTTTTTAACAATATTTACATTTATTGATTTAAAAAGCACTGTTTCCAGTTTGGTGTGATCTGAAAACAAAAACAAGACTGCAGGTTTCTGTTAAACAGACATTTGATATTGTCTTATACTGGAGTCTGTTAAGAAGCTCAATAATGTATGTGCAATGTTAGTATTAGATGGCAGCACTTTGTCATGACATGTAGTGCTCCAGATCTAGGCATCTTTTCTACAAACAAAACTGTGAGAACAAACCCGATCTGAAAATAGAAGCAAATAAGACACTTTTTTTTAAATAGTTTGCTCTGTCAGAATCCCAAAAGATAAATATTAGGTTTCATGTACCATTAATTGTGTCTGTGGTATATTGAGGTTATGGTTTATTAAAATGTGTAGCACATGGAAATTTATATCCCCTAATATAGGAAAACACTGGTTATATTTAATATAGATGGCAGAGCTAACTTAATGGGCTCGGTTTATCAATCAAGGGCAGACATATTCACCCCTCTCCGCCCCAGCTCTCCTCTGGCAGCAGCAATCCGCTGACAAAATTTAACATTGCACAGGAGCACTATTTTGTGCTCACGTGCAACATTGTGCCCTACCCGCGCACAGCTTACCTAAAATGTGGAGAAGAGGGTAGGAAGAAGCGGTCTGATGACCGCTGCTTGATAAATCCTGACTGCAGGTACCCTTGTGAGAGCCTGCAGTCGAAGGGAGGTGAAGGGCTTGATAAATTAAGCCTTATGTGGCAGCCCATATAAATGAGTTAATTTATAAGCGTCACTTATTTTAAAAAAGGGTGTCATAAAGCATAAGCATTTTAGCACTGAAGAACTTCTTCATAGTATGACTTTTATCATCTATAACAGCTGCTGGAATGTCATGAATCTTCAACACAAACTAATTTTACAGTGTTTTATTCTCTATTTGACTTGCAGGGAGACAATGAAAAATACAGCACTTCTGTAATCTCCCCTGTCAACTACATGGAAGAGAAACACTGCGACAGCTATAGGAGATAACGTGTAGAAGTTCTACTCGTTTCTTATTGACGTTCCTTTGTGATCAGTGTGCTTTATCCTATTATGTGATTCACTGAAAGTTACAGAGCCTGTAAGTATCATATCACTTATCTGATATCTGTCTCCACGGTTTTCTAATCCCTGTGACAAAACAAACCTTTTCTTTTTTTTTTAAAAGTCTCTTTAAAATGGAACTGGAATGTCTGTATTAGGAAGACACAGAATTATCAGAGTATAGACATTGGGATTCTCAGTTGCCTATAAAAAATTGCTTTGGTTTCTGTTCAAAACAATCATCTGGGGATTAGCATAGACATCTTCAGAACGATAATACAGAGTATAGGTTTACACAAGTGAATACCACCAACCTTATGACAGGCACTGCAAACACTCTGGGCCAATATTAAAAGCTCATTAATCACAAAGTGCTGACATTATCATATAATAACAGAAGTGCCCTCTGAAAACTTGTTCAAGCAGGTTTTAGAAACGTGCAGAAGTACCATTCCAGTCTTTAATGGCAGATTACAGAGTTCTGTCTTCAAACTGTCTGGAACTTGGTACAGCACAAAATATGCAAGGTGCTGATAAAGAAAAAGAGTATTGGTGATGCTCATTAATAAATAGAACAACATATGCAAAATGTACAAGGCTGATTATAATAATATCTATTATTATTAGTATATATATATATATATATATATATACTGTATATATATATATATATATATATATGTGTTTATATATATATATATATATATATATATGTCCATGGTTTAGCCCTCTCTCACACAGCCTGTGGGGAGCATCTCAAGTATAATACAGGTAGAAAACGCTTTTTATCCAAGCTCTTGGGACCGGAAAATGTTTGGATTTTGGTACAACATTTTACGTCATTTGGGCAATATTTACATGTCATAAACAAATTTTTGGTTGCTTTAGTTTACAGTTCCTTATCTTACCATCCCTGTTGAAGCAAATAAAGCTCACATACCTGTTAGACTTGTGGGGCGAGATTACATATACGGAGCAGGCTTCAGCGCAAGCTTTACCGTCAGTAATTTCACCTTGCACATCGGGGTATTACATATACAGCGCCAGCAGTTCATAAAGTGCCGTAAGTCGGATAAACTAGCGATGTCCAGAAATGTGCGTAAATAAAAATTTCTGACTTACGGCACTTTAGAAACTACGGGCGCCTAAGAAAAATTAAAATAAATATCAAATCGCCCATAAACGTCTAACCCGCCTCCCAAAAATAAACCTGACATGTAAAACCCCTATATCCCCCATCAACCCCACATCGGAACTAATAAAAGTATTAACTCCGAAATCGACAACCCCCCCCCCCCACAATACAATATGCCTAATTAAATTATTAACCCCTATATCTGCAATAAAACCCACATCGCAAGTAATAACTAAATTATTAACCCCTATATCCGCCAACCCAACATCGCAAACTACCTAATGTATTAACTCCTAATCCACCATTAACCCACATCGCAAAGTCCCTATTAAATCTATTAACCCCTAAACCGCAGTCCCCACAACGCAAATAAACAATTAAATTACTAATCCCCCTAACCTAACACCCCCTAAAGTAACCAACATTACCTAAATTAAAAAATACTAAAGTTACTAACTATTAAAATAAAAAACTAACATTACTTTAAAAATAAAAAAACTAAGTTTAAATTAAGCTAACATTATGGAAAATAAAAATTCTAATATTACAGAAAATAATAAAAAAATGATCAAACATTAAAAAATTAAACTTAATCCCTATGAAAATAAAAAAGCCCCCAAAATAAAAACACCCCCTAATCTAATGCTAAACTACCAATAGCCCTTAAAAGGGCTTTTTGCAGGGCATTGCCCTAAGTTGAACAGCTCTTTTACATTAAAAATAAAGTCCCCCTAACAGTAAAACCCCCCACCCACCAAACCCCCCAAAATAAAAAAACCTAACACTAATAAACCTAATCTACCCATTGCCCTAAAAAGGGCATTTATATGGGCATTGTCCTTAAAAGGGCATTTAGCTCTTTTGCTGCCCATCCCTAATCTAAAAAAAAAAAAGTCTAACCACAAGGTTGGTACTCACGGTTCCTGAAGTCCGGCGGAGAAGGTCCTGTTCCAGGCAGTGAAGTCTTCTTCCAAGCGGCAACCTCTTCTTTCTTCTTCCAGGAACAAGCTGGCACAGAGCGGAGGGTGGAACTGAAAACCGATGACCGCGGAGCTGAAGACCGGCGACCCTGGAACTGAAGACCGACGACCCTGGAACTGAAGACCAGTGACCGCGGAGCCATGGAGTGCAGAGGATCCTCTTTGTATGATCTATACCGTACACGAAAAGTGAATTCAAGGTACGCGATTAAAGGGTCATGAAACCCACATTTTTTATGTCATAATTTAGAAACAGCATGTCATTTTAAGCAACTTTCTAATTTACTTCTATTATCCAATTTGCTTCATCGTCTTAATATCCTTTGCTGAAAAGCATATCTAGATAGGCTCATTAGCGGCTGTTTGGTGGCTGCACAGATGCCTCATGTGATTGGCTCACCCATGTGCATTGCTATTTCTTCAACAAAGGGTATCTAAAAAATGAAGCAAATTAGATAATAGAAGTAAATTGGAATATTGTTTAAAATAGTATTCTCTACCTGAATCATGAAAGTAAATTTTTGGGTTTAGTGTCCCTTTAAAGATGGCGTCCCTTGAATTCCTATTGGCTGATTTGATTCTTCAAATTCAAATCAGTCAATAGGATGAGAGCTACTGAAATCCTATTGACTGTTCAAATCAACCAATAGGATGAGAGCTAGTTACATTCTATTGGCTGATTTGAATAGCCAATAGAATTTCACTAATTGATAATAGCTTAATTTAAACTTAGTTTTTTTTTATTTTTAAAGTAATGTTAGGTTTTTTTATTTTAATAGTTAGTAACTTTAGTATTTTTTAATGTAGGTAATTGGGGTTAATTTAGGGGGTGTTAGGTTAGGGGGTGTTAGGTTAGGGGGCTTAGTAATTTAATTATTTATTTGCGTTGTGGTTTAATTGTAGTTTAGGGGTTAATAGTTTTAATGGGGACTTTGCAGCGTGGGTTAATGGCGGTTTAGGGGTTAATAGTTTTAATAGGGACTTTGTGATGTGGGTTAATGGCGGATTAGGGGTTAATACATTAGGTAGTTTGCGATGTTGGGGTTGGCGGATATAGGGGTTAATAATGTAATTATTAATTGCGGTGTGGGTTTGATGGCGCATCTAGGGGTTAATATACTTTATTAGTTATCATGGTGGGGGATTGTTGGGATTGCGGTTGACAAGTAGATAGATATTGTGCATGCGTTAGGTGTTAGTTTATGTTTTCAGGCAGTTACGGGAGTTACAGTGCTCCCATACTCAGTGCAAGGCTTGCTGCGGCTGCCTTTGTGTGGCGAGGTGAAAATGGAGTAAAATGTCTCAATTTTCGCCACGTAAGTCCTTGCGCTGAATACTGGATACCGATTTGCAACGCGGTCCCATGTTAGCTTATGGGAGTCAAAATTGCGGCCAACGGGTGAAATATACGTGCCGCATTTATATGCGGCACTGTATATTGGATACCAAAATCGCATATGTAAAGGAGCCCATGAAGTCTGCAACGTGCACTGTGCTAAGAATTGGAAACTTGACTTATAAATTACAGAAAAGGGGCAACATTAATATATAAAGCATGATGGAAAGTTTTTACTACACTATTCACATGGTTAAACATTTTATATTATATTATCAAAGTGTTTACTTTCCTTTTAATCTATGTAAGCATGTGTTTAGGAAGGATTGTAGTTCTATTTTTAAAGGGACATGAAACCCAAAATTTTTGATTCAGATAGAGAACTGGCTTTTAAACCTGTCCTCAGGCCTCCCTAACAGGCCAGGATTTCAGAATTACTTTGGATTGGAGCAAGTAAAATAACCATGTTTACTAATCATTTGATTATTTCACCTGTTCTCCATTTCAGATATTCCTCAAAATATGGCCTGTTAGGGAGGTTTGAAAACCAGTGAGATAGAGAATGCATTTAAAACAAATTATTTATTTACTTTGATTATTACATTTTCTTCGTTAACTTCTTTTGTTGAAAAGGAGAGACATAAGCTCAGGAGCATGCACGTGTCCAAAACACTCTCCTAGATTACAAGTTTTGCCTTAGAGGCTGTGCGGTGCTAGCGAGCATTTTATGCTCACCGCTCACTTACAGACAGCGCTGGTATTACGGGTTTTTACAAATGCGGCGTTAAAGGCACAAAAGTGAGCGAAGAGCAAAATTTTGCTCCTCATCTCACCTCAATACCAGCGCTGCTTACGTTAGCGGTGAGCTGTTAAAACGTGCTCCTGCAAAAAAGCAGCATAAAGCTCCTAACGCAGCCGAATTGATTCTTATGGGGAAATACATTTTATGTCTACACCTAACACCCTAACATGAACCCGGAGTCTAAACACCCCTAATCTTAAATTTATTAACCCCTAATCTGCCTCCCCCAACATCGCTGACACCTATATTATATTATTAACCCCTTATCTGCTGCTCCGGACACCGCTGCCACCAACATTATACTTATGAACCTCTAATCTGCTGCCCCCAACATCCCCGACACCTACATTATATTTATTAACCCCTAATCTGCCACCCCAATGTAGCCGCAACCAAACTACACTTATTCACCCCTAATCTGACTCCCCCAACGTCGCCACCACTATAATAAACATATTAACCCCTAAACCTAAGTCTAACCCTAACCCTAACCTCCCCCTAACTTAAATATAATTTAAATAAATCTAAATAAAATTACTATCATTAACTAAATAATTCCTATTTAAAAATAAATACCTATAAAATAAACCCTAAACTAGCTACAATATAACTAATAGTTACATTGTAGCTATCTTAGGGTTTATTTTTATTTTACAGTCAAGTTTGTATTTATTTTAACTAGGTAGAATAGTTAATTAATAGTTATTAACTATTTAATAACTACCTAGTTAAAATAAAGACAAATTTACCCGTAAAATAAAACCTAACCTAAGTTACAATTACACCTAACACTACACTACAATTAAATTAATTACCTAAATTAAATACAATTAATTACAATTAAATAAAATTATCTAAAGTACAAAAAAACAAACACTAAATTACAGAAAATAATAAAGAAATTACAAGATTTTTAAACTAATTACACCTAATCTAATCCCCCTAACAAAATAAAACAAAAACCCCAAATAAAAAAAAACCCTACCCTACATTAAATTACAAATAGCCCTTAAAAGGGCCTTTTGCGGGGCATTGCCCCAAAGTAATCCGCTCTTTTACCTGAAAAAAAATTACACTCCCCCCCCCACATTAAAAACCACCACCCACACAACCAACCCTACTCTAAAACCCACCCAATACCCCCTTAAAAAACATAAACGAAGTGGTCTTCCAGCCGGGCAGAAGGCTTCATCCAGACGGCATCTTCTCTCTTCATCCATCCCGCGCAGAGCGGTCCATCTTCAAGACATCCGACGCGGAGCATCCTCTTCTTTCCACGGCCGACGACTGAATGAAGGTTCCTTTAAATTACGTCATCCAAGATGGCGTCAAAGTTCAATCCTATTGGCTGATCCAATCAGCCATTAGGATTGAGGTGGCATTCTATTGGCTGTTCCAATCAGAAAATAGAATGCCAGTTCAATCCTATTGGCTGATTGCATCAGCCAATAGGATTTTTTCTACCTTAATTTCGATTGGCTGATAGAATTCTATCAGCCAATCGGAATTGAGGGATGCCATCTTGGATGACCTCATTTAAAGGAACCTTCATTCAGTTATGGGCCGTGGAAAGAAGAGGATGCTCCGTGTCGGATGTCTTGAAGATGGACCCGCTCCGCGCCGGATGGATGAAGATAGAAGATGCCGTCTGGATGAAGAATGAAGAATGAAGAATTCTGCCCGTCTGGAGGACCACTTCTGCCTGGTTGGATGAAGACTTCTCCTGGCTTCGTTGAGGACTTCGGCCCGGTTGGGTGAAGACGTCTCCTGATAAGGTGATCTTCAGGGTGTTAGTGTTAGTTTTTTAAGGGGGGGATTGGGTGGGTTTTAGAGTAGGGTTGGTTGTGTGGGTGGTGGGTTTTAATGTTGGGGGGGTATTTGTACTTTTTTTTTACAGGTAAAAGAGCTGATTACTTTGGGGCAATGCCCCGCAAAAGGCCCTTTTAAGGGCTATTTGTAATTTAGTGTAGGGTAGGGCTTTTTTTAATTGGGGGGGGGGGCTTTTTTATTTTGTTAGGGGGATTAGATTAGGTGTAATTAGCTTAAAAATCTTGTAATTTCTTTATTATTTTCTGTAATTTAGTGTTTGTTTTTTTCGTACTTTAGATAATTTTATTTAATTGTAATTAATTGTATTTAATTTAGTTAATTTATTTAATTACAGTGTAGTGTTAGGCGTATTGTAACTTAGGTTACGTTTTATTTTACAGGTAAATTTGTCTTTATTTTAACTAGGTAGTTATTAAATAGTTAATAACTATTTAATAACTATTGTACCTAGTTAAAATAAATACAAAGTTGCCTGTAAAATAAAAATAAACCCTAAGCTAGATACAATGTAACTATTAGTTATATTGTAGCTATCTTATGGTTTATTTTATAGGTAAGTATTTAGTTTTAAATAGGAATTATTATGTTAATTGTAGTAATTTTATTAAGATTTATTGTAATTATATTTAAGTTAAGGGGGTTAGGGTTAGACTTAGGTTTAGGGGTTAATACATTTAATATAGTGGCGGCGACGTTGGGGGAGGCAGATTAGGGGTTAATAAATGAAGGTAGGTGTCGGGATGTTAGGGACGGCAGATTAGGGGTTAATAATATTTAACTAGTGTTTGCGATGTGGGAGTGCAGTGGTTTAGGGGTTAATATATTTATTATAGTGGCGGCAATGTCCGGTTCGGCAGATTAGGGGTTAAAATATTTATTTTAGTGTTTGCGATGTGGGGGGGACTTGGTTTAGGGGTTATTGACTTTTGACTGACTTTTAAATGCGGTACCAGGCTTGACAGGAGAGGGTCTACCGCTCACTTTTGGTCAGACTCGTAATACGGGTGCTATGCAAGTCCCAATGAAAATATAGGATACGCAATATAGGTAAGTGGATTTGCGGTATTTCTGCCCAAAAAAGTGAGCAGTACACATGTACCTGCAAAACTCGTAATACCAGCGTGCGTTAAAAAGCAGCATTGGGACCGGTCAATGCTGCTTTTTAACCCTAACGCACAACTCGTAATCTAGACCACTATTTGGCAGCAGCTTTGGAAGAATGTTATACATTTGCACGAGCACTAGATGGCAGCACTATTTCCTGCCATGTAATGCTCCAAATACCTACCTATGTATCTCTTCAACAAAGAATATCATGGGAATAAAGCAAATTTGATAACAGAAGTAAACTGGAAACTTTTTTTAAAATTGTATGCACTGTCTGAATTACAAAATACATTTTTGGGTTTCATGTCCTTTTAATGATGACAAAAATTAGCTTCTTATCATAAATAAGTAGATATTAGAATGTAACTTGCTAAAAAATATCTTTTGGACAAATCTATACTATAATCGCGTTTGTAACGCTTACTTTGGTGTCGCCAGTTGTGCACGCATCCTCAAAGGAAAATTGGCTGCTCAAGGATTCTTTCACCACCCTGCCATTTTCGGAATACACCTGGATGCAGCGTAGGCAAACAAAGCCTTAAAAAAAACACGCAACCGCCTGCACGAAATAGCTAAAAAACACGTAACCGCCCGCAAGAAATATTAATAAAAAAAATGAACCGCCCGCACGAAGTATTACGAAAATAAAATTAACTGCCTGCACGAAGTATAAAAAGAATAAAACTAACCGTCCACACGAAGTATGAAAAAAATAAAACTAAACGCCCGCACGAAGTATTAAAAAAAACCTAACCACCCATTATTATTTTTTTTTTAATTTTTAAGATTATGGATTTAATGAACTGTAAAAGAGCTGATTACAATGGTTAACAACACTCTCTAGTCTGTGCTAGACATAAAATAAATATCCAAAACTCCCCTTTAATTCCACCCACTCTAAACTAAAACCATATAGCTCAAAGCTGCCACCACTTATGATTTATTAAAGGTAAAATCCTAAAAAACCCATACTTACACATTAACTCTCAGAATACAATTTAGCAGAAAATAACCTAAAATATACAGTCCTTCTACAACCAGTCTCTTTCAGTAACGTGGTTCAAATATTAGACAAAGGCAAAAACTTAATAACTCAATTATTTATTATTAGCACAATACATTATTAATTAACAGATATTAACAAATAGAATTACACAAGCAAACGGTTTTAAAAATAAAAAAGAGAAAAAAGAAGAATCCTTATACTTCACTAGTCTTGGTACCTGTGCCAGGGAGATTGGCAGGAAAAGATGGTCTCTCACACCGTTGGTATACAGCCTCCCATGTAAGAAGAACAACATTACATGTTAAAACACAAAACTTTATACAATTTTCAGGAGATCAGGTTGCTTGACCCTCCCTCTTTGCAGGGGTTGGGAAGCCCACTATCTTTTACGACAGTCAATAATATCAATAAAGTCTTTGCCTGTAATTATAGAACAAATTATAATTTCTGCTAGGTAAATCTATTTCATATATACAAAGAGGCAATCTCTTAGGGATATTTTGAGGAGTATTTTGATACCCAACAAAATATATTTTTGCATTCTTTATGTTCCTGAAACATTATTTCAGATAAAAGCACCTATGTACAGAGCTGGCTGTCCTATCACTGACCCCAGTGTAGTTCCTGAATTGAGGCTTTGTGTTCTATCATGACCTCTGCTGACAGTTTGAGCCATAAAGGTCTCTTCTGTGTATACTACAAAGTATTTATGAGGGTCCTGGCACATAAACACAGGACACATTTCTTCTTGAAAACGAAATGTTTTTTTTTAGCTCGTAGGCTAAAGAGAATTAACCCCTTATCATCTAAATCATGAGGTATTAATTACTCCTCCCCCAAATAAGAGATGCAACGGGAGATGGCCACAAACCACTCCAGCTGCGTATCAAAGGGAGCTTCCCCTTGCAGTGATAACGCCATTGCCAGACAAATTGCACATAGCAGTTTTGCCATCATGATGCCCTCCATTTAAAAATGACACCCCATTTGCTTTACCCAGCTGATTTAATATATTGCAGGGACCCTCCCATGCAGCCTGTAGCTTGTTCTGCCTCATGGGTGTTAGTACAAGAACATTTTGCCCCATCTTATACACTCCTTCTCTGGCAGTAGAATCCTCCCTCTCTGGCAGTAGAATATGGCATTGGCATCTCTGGGTTTTGCAGGTACCTCCCCCAATAAGGCTTGCATCTTGTCCCTGATTGGTACATCATACCTGGTTACAGAGGTGTCTGTGAAGCCTCGTTTCTTTTCACACCTTCTGACTGTATTGTGTTGTGTCAGCTTTTGATTTACTACCCAGGGATTTTGCCCCTCCACCTGAGTAGAATTCCTGTACTCCTGCACTTTGTTATGGTTGGTAGGGGGTTGCCTAACTGCCCCCCCTTCTTCACTGTGGGTCCTATTTGCTGAGCCTGCTGGGGACTCTGACTCTGCAAACCTGTCAGTGTATCTGCTGAATGGCACTGTGCGGCTGTGTAAATACACTTCTCTGTACTCCTCCCCCCTGCACCTGCAGTCTGAGTCAGTCTCTGTCCCCTAGTCTGTGCAGTCTGGTTATAGGTCACAGCTGAGATTACTGGGGTCTCTGTCACCCACAATCTTTCAGACTTACCCTGGGGTATCCTGTACTCTCCTCCCCCACACAACACAACAACAGGGTTTACAGCTGATGTCACTAGGTCATATGTAGCATTGTCAGGCACATACAGAGTTAACAATCTACTCAGTACCCATCAAAACATCCTTAGGAATATTCTCAGATACCCCCGCATTTCTTAAACCTCTCCCTGCTCCCCAATCAAGATATACACGTGCCATAGGCACTGTAAGTTGCATTCCCCCAATCCCTTTAATGGCTACAGTCCTGTCAGGAATAATGTCCTTAGAGCTCATCAGCCCTGGACGCACAAGAGTCACTGCTTTGCCTGTGTCCTGAAGCCCCAATGCTACCTTAGCTCCAACAATCACAGGTTGCAAGTTCTCCTGGTTGCTTTCCTCTGGTCATGTAATGAACAAAACAGATGCTGGTACTTCTGAGGGATTACCCCCTCCAGCTGATTGCACAAAGTTAATCTTCTCTGGGCAAGTGGAGCTGATGTGGCCCACTTTTTTACAAGCAAAACACCTGCTGCTATCCCCCTGCCCAGGTACAGCACTCGCGCCTTCTTTCCCAGAGGGAACAAACATGTTAAACAAAGGCAGAATAGGCTTTGTGAAGGGGGGGTCATGTAGCAGCTCCTTTTCAGGTGGATGTCCCCTTAGGATTTTCTCCTATTCCCTGGTGACCTGTTTGCTGTGTAAAAATCTGCCAGCTTACCCACTTCCAATGCTGTTTTGGGTTTACGGTCCAAAACCCATTCTTGTACTTCGGCTGGGCACACCTACATGAATTGCTCCTTTACCATTAGATCTTCCAGCTCTTCTATAGTGGCAATCTTTAACCCTATTATCCACTGTTTAAAGGCTGTCATCAGGTTTCCAACAACTGCAGTATAGCTCTCTGATGTACCCCCCTACAGAGTATGGAATTTCTTTCAGTACACCTCAGGAGTGAGATTATACCTCCTCTGCAGTGCAGCTTTAATGGCATCATAGTCCTGATCAGACTCTGGGGGTAGTTCAGCAAAAGCCTCCAGTGGCCCACTGCTCCCTTGGCAACTGGAACTGTCTGCAAACTTTTTCAAATCAACGCAGGAATACATTCACATCGACATCTTTTTCTAGAGTGTGAAAATTCACTGCACGCTCTCTGGGAACAGAAGGTTCTCTAAGTTTACTAACAACAGGTGAGACCATCCCTCTCTCCAAGCATGCAAGCTGTAATTGATGTTCTCTCTCAGCTTGACATTCAGCAGCCTGTCTTTCAGCTTCCAGAGACTCTCTCTCAGCTTCCCTCTGAGCTTGGCATTTAGCAGCTTGTCTCTTTGCATCCAGAGAGTCTCTTTCTCTCTCAGCCTGTCTCTCAGCTGCGGCAGCCTGTCTCTCATAAAATTTTGCAATATGCTCCATGCGCAAACTTGCATCCTCTGAGCCCATATGTTTCAGAACAGTTTTCAAATAACAGTCCAATGGATCCCCAGATCCTGATAAATCACTACCCACAGGTGCAGACACCTCTCCTGAGGTTTCAGCTGGTGTGGCCTGGCTGTTATCATATTCTGTAAGAAGTTGTATTAGTTCATCTTTGTTCTTTCCATGGGATGGGATATCTCGCTCCTGGCATAACAGTGCCATCATTTCCTTGGTCTGCTGCATACCACCTCCATAGTAAAAATAAAATAGAAAGGAAAAACAGAGAATAGGGAAGGGCACTGTTTGCAATGTATGACTATATAATGCACTGAGTTTTAGCCTTTGGAAATTGTGAGAGTCACAATTTATTTTAGTACTGGGATTTTCACACTAGCAAATCCACAAGCACTAAAATCTAATAAAAAAATAATCCCACCGCTGCCACCAAATTGTGATGACAAAGATTAGCCAGTCACTTGTTTGGCGCAGAAAGGGTTATCAGACCCCTTCTACTGTCACTACTCTGTCACAGTATAGCCACTCCAGACAAGCCTGCAACTTAGTTCAATGGGTGCAAGGGTTAACAACACTCTCTAGTCTGTGCTAGACGTAAAAGAAATGCCCAAAACTCCCCTTTAATGTCACCCACATTAAACTAAAACCATTTAGCCCCAAGCTGCCACCACTTATGATTTATTAAAGGGAAAATCCTAAGGAAAATCCCAGACTTACACATTAACTCTCAGAATACAAGTTAGCAGAAAATAACCTAAAATATACAGTCTTACTACTACCAGTAACATGGTTCAAATATTAGACAAAGGCAAAAACTTAATAACTGAATTATTTACTATGAAAAAATTAGCACAATGCATTATTAATCAACAGATATTAACAAATAGAATTACACAAGCAAACAGTTTTAAAAAGAAAAAAAGAAAAAAAAGCAAGAATCCTTATACTTCACTAGTCTTGGTATCTGTGCCAGGGAGATTGGCAGGAAAAGATGGTTTCTCACTCTGTTGGTATGCAGCCTCCCATGTAAGAAGAACAACTTTACGTGTTAAAACACAAAACTTTATACAATTTTCAGGAGATCAGGTTGCTTGAACCTCCATCTTTGCAGGGGCTGGGAAGACAGTCAATAAACTAAGGGGCATATTTATCAAGCTCAGTATGGAGCTTGATGCCTCGCCGGAAACAAAAGATATAAAGAAGCGGTCTAAAGACCGCTGCTCCATAACCTGTGCACCTGCTCTGAGGCAGCGGACAGAAATCAACCTGATTGAATATGATCGGGTTGATTGACACTCCCTGCTAGCTGCCGATTGGCCATGAATCTGCAGAGGGCAGCATTGTACCAGCAGTTCACAAGAACTATTGGTGCAATGATAAATGCCGACAGCGTACGCTGACAGCATTTATCGATGTGTGGTGGACATGATACGCTACTTCATATCATGTCTGCTTGCACATTAATGAATATGCCCTTAAGTCTTTGTCTGAAATTATAGAACACATTATAATTTCTGATAGGTAAATCTATTGCATATATACAAAGAGGCAATCTCTCAACGATATTGTGAGGAGTATTTTGATACCCAACAACATATATTTTTGCATTCTTTATGTTCCTGAAACATTATTTCTGATAAAAGCACCTATGTACAGAGCTGGTTGTCCTATCACTGACCCCAGTGTAGATCCTGGATTGAGGCTCTGTGTTCTATCATGCACTCTGCTGACAGTTTGAGCCATAAAGGTCTCTTCTGTGTATACTACAAAGAATTTATGAGGGTCCTGGCACCTTAAAGGGAACACAAACATAAACACAGGACACATTTCTTCTTGAAAACTAAATGTTTTTTTTAGCTCACAGGCTGAAGAGAATTAATCCCTTAGCATCTAAATCATGAGTTATTCATGACAGGGCAGTAAAAGAGCTGAATGCCTTATTAACGACAATGCCCATACAAATGCCCCTTTAGGGGCAATAGGTAGCTTAGGTTTTTTTTTTACTTCGTTTTTTTTATTTTGGGATGGTTGTTTGGGTGGGGGGTAATTGGTAATTATTTTTTAAGTAAAAGAGCTGTTTAACTTAGGGCAATGCCATACAAAAAGCCCTTTTAAGGGCTATTGGTAGTTTAGTATTAGATTAAGGGGCCCATTTATTCAGT
The DNA here is from genome assembly GCF_027579735.1 of Bombina bombina. Taxonomy (NCBI): domain Eukaryota; kingdom Metazoa; phylum Chordata; class Amphibia; order Anura; family Bombinatoridae; genus Bombina; species Bombina bombina. The sequence continues at coordinate 381,925,841 of NC_069500.1, forward strand.
TATGAAGCAGCAGTCACAAAGACTGCTGCTCCAAAACCCTGTCCACCTGCTCTGAGCAGGCAGACAAGAATCGCCAGAAATCAACCCGATCAAGTACGATCGGGTTGAATGATACCCCTGAGTCTGCAGGGGGTGGTGTTGCACCAGCAGCTCACAAGAGCTGCTGGTGCAATGCTGAATACGGAGAGCGTATTGCTCTCTGCATTCAGCGATGTCTTGCGGACCTGATCCGCACTATCGGATCAGGTCCGCAAGACATTTGTTAAATAGGCCCTTAGGAGTGTTTTTATTTGGGGGGGATTTTTTATTTTTATAGGGATATTAGTTTAGGTTTAAAAAATTATTTGGATAGCTTTGCTTATTGTTTTTCTGTAATTTTACTTTTTTTTTTTTGTAACTTAAGCTTGGGGCGTTAGTATTTTGTAAACATAGACTGCCTCTGGGCAGGCTTATCGCCTAATACCCAAATAAGTAGATATGTAAATTTTTTTTTTTTTAATATATTTTTATTGAGGTATATTTAAAGGCATACATTAACCATAAAAAAAAATAAGTTTTTGCATCATATGTCACATACAATGAAGCTTCACTGTTACAGGAATGGTGAAATAAACATAAAAGAAATGTAAAGACAACAATTTACATACCATGCAACCATTGTATATATAGGATGCCAATCATCCAGAAACCTTCTACATGATGCCTTAGGCCACTCTCGGACCATCATAAGTTATAGTAAACACTAATATATAATGCAATGTAATATATAGTATGACATTCACCTCCTTTAATAATAAATAGAACCTGAAATGGGATATTGAAACTAGCACCTCAATATAGGCAACCAAAAGCTGCGTTAAGAATGTATGCTTAGGTGAAAGGTAATGGTGATCAGTCCTGCTGATCCGGATGGGCCTACAGATTAATTTCTTTGATGTTATGTAGGATTTAAACCATAGGAGGTAGTTAAAAATAGTACAATGAAAGAAGGCAATAATAAACAAAGGAGACCTCTTTTGGATCTCATTAATAAACCTCATTTTTTTGTTAACCAAAGCATAGAATATAATATAGAATATATGAAATAATGTAGTATATAATGCGAGTGTTGTTTAGCAAATAGTATTGGAAATATTAACAAGAATGACTGTTCAATGGCATGGTCTCTATGATTAAGACAGTAAAACAGGGTACATTGATAATACAATTAACTCTTTTCCTGTAGAATGACATATCTCAATAGTTATAGTAAAAAAAACAAAGTTTAACCTCTTTTTTTTAAGCAATATAGTGTAATATTGTATAAATCTCTCACGTGTTACCTTAGGCCACTCAAGGACCTCACTGCGCTGCAATTATCTTTTAAGAGAGTATGATAAACAGTAATTTGAATGAAAAAGCTTGAACTCAAGTTGTAGGTAATGTTGAAGATTATGAAGATGTGGCATGGGCAAGAGAAGCCACGTATTTAACCCTCCTAAACTAGGAGGTATATTATGGAAGGGGGGGGGGTTATTAATATAATAGGCAGCTTATTTAACAGAAGTGTTAGTCCATCCTACTCTAGACATAGAACACACACTATAAGGTAAGATTATGGAGTCCAATAAGGCTGTGGCTATAGCAATACTTTATATATTTTAAATATTTAAACAGGTTCAAAACAAATGTGCGAGGGTCTAGATATATATTAGGTATTGAGCGCTGAAATCTATCTGGAGATACTAGGGCCTCTACTCTACCTGTAGCCCATACATAAGTGTAGGCGAACTCGGACATCCCGGCCGCAGATATCCAAGCTCCCCAGCTCATGCTCACCTAAGAGCCACATAAAAATAGCTGCAGAATGCATGGTAGTCAGGTGCATACAAGATAGTGGTGGATAAGCCGTTGGACTAAAAGGGATATTATAAGATACAACTTTATGCTGAGTTGCTATGACTACCTCTATAGGGGATATTAGTGAGTAAGTTATTAGGTGGTAGCTAGATCAGAGGAGGCATCACAATGCGCTATTTATGCTAGGCAGAAAAGGATGCCTCTATATGTAATACTTATAACTCAAGCTATTTGTAGCAAACTAGCACCTTGGTAGTTAGAGAGTAAGTAATATGTCTTATACTCAAGGTGCGTGGAGACTCAATATAGAGTCTGGTGAAGACAGGCCTTCAAGAGAAGTGCTAAATAAGAAACATATAAGCTAGTGTTGGAACTATATCCTAAAATAGATAAACAATGCACAAATATTAATAACAATTGAATAAAGTAATTTCAATGCTAGCATAATTATCCCTCCATATTTGTAAAGCACAGTTAGTATCAAAGCAGGAGAGACAAACAGTAGGACACGCAGCTCAACTTAACACCAGTGATAAACTATATAACTATGTCAGACTTAACCAGATAACAGACTGGCGAAATATAGGATAATCAGTGTCTTTATGGTGCATTAAAACAACGTATATGTAAGGTGGCCTGTCATAAACAAATAGGTATGTAGTTCATAACTGGAGAACATAGCTGTAACAAGGACAATAAACCCATAGGCGACATTACTGATAAGTCCGGTTTCCGCTATGGCAGGCCAGTCTCATGTCAATATATCTTTTAACCAATGCACCTGGGGATCGAGGCTTCTATGCTCATCTGCAACGACCACTCCAAGAGGCAGTCTGAAAGGTTATCTCTCACAGCATGGCCAGCATTGAGGATGGTAAGTGTAGGCACATTCCGTCCCTCAGCAGCGCTACGGAGCAAAGGGAGAGCACTCCAAGTGAGACCACCGGCTGAGCTAATACTATGCCCTGTGACTACGCGTATGCTCGGGAGAGTGGTGCGGTCTGTTCCCAGGTCTGACGACCCACCTTGTAGCCTAGGTTTAGTGTGTTTATCAGGGCGATCATCCACCACACCCTCCGCAAGTATGTCCGCCCCACATGCGGCACGATCGTTGCCACGGCAGTCAGGTAGTTCGCCATATTGTAGAGATTCAGGCAAGGAGCACGAGGGCCCGGGGGTTAGGGATGCAGTATGGTTACCCCGATCCAGGGCAATGGCATCGGCAATCAGGCTAGGGGCAGCAGGCACCAGTAAGCTAGTCCCAGTCCAACTCTCCATTAATGTTTTCTCCATCCTCATGAAATGTTCATGTAGGAGCTGCACCACGGCCTGCTCCCAGTTAATCGGGGCCTCAATTCCGGTCATATCCGTTATAAAGAGCATCCTGTAGTAAAAAAAAATCCACTTGAACTTCACTTGGGTCTGTGATATTAGTAAGAAGTAAAGGGTCTCCTTGTAGTGCAAAAACACATTATTTTAAGGGTAAATAAACATTTTAAAACTAATTGAAGCCAGGAGCTTCACTCATGGACGTCTGTTTCCCTTGGCAGTTGGCTCCGCCCCCCTAGATATGTAAATTTAATATTTTTTTTTTCTTTTGTGTAATGCAGCATACTCTTGACACTTTGAATGACAAAAAGAGAAAACTGTCGAGGTGTGGCTGGAGGTTATGCCATATGACATAGAAGTGATACCAGAAGTTTTTATCCCTTACCTTGAAGTCACCGCAGCAAGTGGAACACACATTTTTATGTCAGGAATCTCTTTAATTCTTTTTTTTTTCTTTTAAGGCAGGAACAATACAGCCAATTGCTCAAACTATTCAGGTTTAAAGAAGTATGCATCCTGTTTCTTGTGTCACCAGAAAAAGAGACTGCAGCATTATTGAGTATGTGCACACTATCATTCTAAATAGATATTTCTGGAAGTGAAAAGGTTAAAAGTATAGTTTCAATATGCAATGATTGGGTACACTTTTTACTGCAAGTAGTTCTAGCAATACATTTCATAACAGACCTCTATAGCAATAAAATAAGAATGCTAAAAAAATATGACCTTCAGTGTTTGACCAACTTCATAGAAAGAATGCCAAAAACTAAGAGAAGAACTATTGATTGGTGCTGTCTGCTTGAATGATGACAGAAAGTTGTAAGCGTTTATTAATGGCTGGCAGGAGGACAGTAATTTGGATTGCTGGCATAAATTGGACTAGACCAAGTGAGCTGCAGAAGAGGTTTATTGGGGATGCTCCATTACAGCATTATCAAGCTGGTGATAATTGCCTTTCTTTGGAAGGTTGACTTTTTAAGCTATGCAACAATTGGGCTTTTAAATGTTAATGTAAACCTTGAATTGACAGTAGAAAATCTTTTAACACTTTTCTTCAATTTAACAGTTTAGAGCTCTCTTAAACATCAACACAAAATTACAGGACTATTATAGTGTTACAATTACATGCTCTAATACGTAAAGAGGGTTAAACACATAGCATTACAGGATTGCTAGTGTTAAAATTACATGCTCAGTCTAATAGATTAGAGCATTTGATTTAAACACTATAATGGTCCATTGAAGGGAAAAAATAAAGTGCTTTGTTTTGTTAGCACAATTTATTTAACACAAAGACCCTTATATGACTATGTGTTTAACTTCTTTAAAATGGTTAAACCTGTAATAAAAGTTAAGCCCCTTAAACACCTTCATTATGTCCATTTCCAGATATAACAAGTAATTGAAATATATGCATATATGCCTGCTCCTGATTTGCTCAACAGCTGCATCCTCTACACCTTGGACTATGTATTTGACACCTTTGCGGGGGTTAAACACACAGGGATAGATTGCAAGCTAAGCAATGCTGATTGTGTGCAGTGCAATACCCTAGACTTCATGCAATCAGTAGCATTGTTCTTACAAGTCAATCAGCACTACTAGTCTCCCTAACACCACTGCAATAAGCTCCCTAACAGTTTTTGCCCCCTAACTGCCATACCCTGATGCTAATATTTCCTGTTATTATTTCCATAACCACCATACCTCAAAATAAAAAATCCTTCACTATTAACCCCTAACTGCCATATGCTCAATGCAAAAATGCACCCCATTATTAACTCCCTAACCACCATATCCCAAACACAGAAATCTCCCCACCCTGCTAAACACATAACAACGATAGAAACAAATCTCCTGTTTTATTTACCTTCTAACAGGGATACAGTGCAAAACACCCTAACCCCTAATGCAAAAAATATGATATTTACCCCAACCTCCATAACCCAACAGAAACATCTCTGTCGCTATTATTATGCTAACCATCATATCACCAATGCAAATTATTTAATAATAGACCCATAAATACCATCCCCGAAATGCAAAAATCCCTCCAATAAAAACCCTTGTTATTTACCCTATAATCAGCATACCGCTAATGCTAAAAAATCCCCTCCACTTTTAACCAAGTCCCACTCCTTCCCAACAAAAAATTATAATCTGTGTTTATTAACTCCCTAACTGGGAGGATAATTAGAGGGCTTTAGTGATGGGGTTTCTATTGTGAATGGGGTCTGACAGGTTAGGGGTTAATATCTATTAGGTAGAGATTAGTATAGGAGGGTTTTTATTGGGATCAGGCAGCTTAGGGGTTACTGGTTGTTAGGGTTCTTTGTAATTGTCACACCTGTGCCTAGGATTGCACCTGGGACTCCTGGTTCACAGCCTTTTGCCCTGCCCTAGAAACAGCAAGGGTCTCTGCTCTTGGCTGCTTTTCTTGGAGACCTGCTTCCTGCACTGTCTGTGCTCTTTGGCTCCACATGCCTATCAGCTGCAGGCTGTTAGCTAATCAGAAGTACTATAAAAGGCCGCCTCTCAGACCACTCCCTGGCCTAACATTTTGTTCATCCAATTGTTTGTGCCTTAGTTCTGCTTTCTGGTTTCCTGCTGTTTTGGTAAATCTCCTGGCTTATGAACTTGGCTCGTCTAGAGAGCTATCTCGTGGAATTCTCCTGTGTTTGGTGTATAAGCAGACTTATTCCCTGGTATAATGAACTTGGGCTGTCTTCTGACTATTCTTCTGGATTACCCCTGTGTTTGGTGATTGATTGGACTGTTCTCTGGTATTCTGACCCTTGGCTTGTCTTCAAACTATTCTACTTTTACCAACCTGTTACAGCAGTACCTGTGTATCCAGTGTTACCAACATGTCACAGCAGTACCTGTGTATCCGGTGTCACCAACCTGTCACATCAGTACTACTTTGCAATAAGAAAATGTACACCTCTCACAAAATTATCATAAGCCCCCTCAAAATAATAACTATTTTTAATGTGAGCTAAAAATATGGGTATAGTGTTGATTTAAGCATGAGGAATGGTAGGGCTCCATTTCACTTGCTTTTTTGCTCTTCATTTGTAATCCAGCCCAGAAAATTAATTTGTTTAAAAACAAAATACTCTTAACACAGAACATTTTATTTTACATAATAATGTATATTTTATTATTTGTTTACACAATCTCTTTCATAACTACATTTTGTTCATTTTCACCCTTTTGCCCCTCCTTTTTTAATTGTATTATTATTATTAGGTATTTGTAGAGTGCCAACAGATTCCGCAGGGATATAAACATAGGCAGTATATAAGATAACATTTATAGGGATCAAATGGGTTGAAGCCCTGCCGAGAGTTGCATTATTGTAGTCAGCTCTTATGAAGGTGTTCTACAAACAGCTGGGCTCTTAGGATTACATGCTAAGGGGTTCAAGGGGATAGCAATGGAGTTAGAAAAGTTTAGTGTAGGTTGTATGCATCCCTGAACAGTAGAGTATTTAGGGAGCACTTGAAACTTCCAAAACTAGGGGAGAGTCTTGTGGAGTGAGGCAGAGAGTTCCATAAGATGGGAGCCAGTCTGGAGAAGTCCTGCAAATGGGAATATGAGAAGGTAACAAGAGAGGAGGAGAATAGGAGGTCCTGAGAAAAGTGAAGGGGTCGGGAGGGAGAGTATCTAGAGACAAGGTCTGAGCTATAGGGGGGAGCAGTGCAATTGAGAGCTTTGCATGTCAGAGTCAGAATTTTGTGTTTTATTCTGGAGGCAAGAGGAAGCCATTGAAGGTATTCGCAGAGAGGTGCAGCATATGAAGAGAGACGTGTAAGGAAGATGAGCTTGGCAGAGGAGTTTATTATCAATTGGAAAGGAGCTAGGTGGCAGCTAGGGAGACCAGAGAGGATGGAGTGGCAGTAGTTGAGGCGGGAAAGGATGAGAGAGTGGATTAAAATCTTAGTTGTGTCTTGTGTAAGGAAATGTCTAATTTTAGAGATGTTTTTAAGGTGGAAGTGGCAGGCTTAAGCCAAGGACTGATTGTGAGGAGTGAAAGAAAGCTCAAGTGTGACCCCAAGACATCAGGCATGCATGGTAGGGGTAATGAAGGAGTTATCAACAGTTATAGAGAAATGGGGGGGTCAAGATTTTTGAAGAAGGGGGAAAATAGGGAACTCAGTTTTAGTGAGGTTGTGAGAGGACATCCAGGATGAGATATGAGAAAGACAGTTAGTGACATGGGTTAGCAAGGAAGGCAATAGGTCTGGCGCAGAGAGGTAGATTTGGGTGTCAAAGGCATACAAATGATATTGAAACCCGGGGGACTTTATTAAGAAACCTAATGATGACGTGTAGATTGAGAAGAGAAGGGGACTGAGGACAGAGCCTTGCAGTACCCTTACAGAAAGTGGTAACGGGGCAGAGGATGGCTCAGAGAAGGCTACACTAAAGGTATGGTTAGACAGGTAGGAAGAGAGCCACGAGAGAGCTCTGTCACAAATGCTGAAGGATTGGAGAGTTTGGAGCAAAAGAGGGTGGTCAACAGTATCAAAGCCTGCAGACAGATCAAGGAGGATAAGCAGAGAGAAGTGGCCTTTTCGATATTGCAATAAGTAGGTCGTTGGTAACCTTGACGATTGCTGTCTCTGTGGAGTGATGGGGGTGAATTCCAGATTGCAGTGGATCAAGGAAGGAGTTTAATGTAAGGAAATGGGATAGACGTGCATAGACAAGATTTTCAAGAAGCTTTGAAGCAAGAAGGAGTAGGCAAATAGGGTGGTAGTTGGATAGGGAGGTTTGATCGAGAGAGGGTTTTTGAGGATAGGTGTGACCAGTGCATGTTTTAGGGATGAGGGAAAGATACTGGTGCTGAGGGAGAGGTTGAAAATGTGTGTGAGTATAAAGGTAAGGATAGAAGAGAGGGAGGGGAGTAGCTTTGAGGGGATGGGGTCAAGGGGACAGGTAGTGAGGTGAGAGTACAGTATAAGGGCAGAAACTTCTTCCTCAGTAACAGAAGCAAAAGAGCTAAATTTATGGCTATGTGGGTTTTGGATGATTGCAAGCTTTTGAGGGTGTGGGAGACTTGTAGTATGTTGAGAGCTGATTTGACATATAAGTACTACATTGCAAAATAAGTGCATTTATGATTTAAAAATATTTAAAACTGCAAATTTATTAGCAAAATATTTATCTCTTTGAAAAGCCTGGTGGAGTTTATGTTCCTGTTCTCATTTTACTGTGGCCAATCAGATCCTTCTTTCATGGGAATCTGAGACTCATTATTTCAGTATTCTAAGCCCAGCAGTATACACTGCAGATCTTTAGTCCCCTGGAGAAAAGAACAGTTTACCAACATTAATTTTTAATATTTAAATATTTATTTGCGTATATAATATAAAAATACCCCTTTTACCTTTACACTTAGGGCCTGATTCCCTAAAGCTCTCTTGTTTAAGCAGATTCTTTGTCTAATCAGTATGACATGTCACACTTTGGAACTGTGTATCTCATTGAGGGAAGTTCACTAATACACCTCATCTTAAGGAAAGAGACTTTCTTTACAATATAGTGCTCAGTTTAATAACCCCATGGTTTATCTCCATGCCAGTGAGTTTTTGAGAATCAGATCTACATGAGAGTATTGTAATGTTGTTGTTGAGCTTATCAGGTGATTTTTTAATTCGGTTTAATTGTTGTAATAAACAAAAAACACTAAGCAACGGGTTATACTTAATATAAATCATTGCAATATGTAGTATTCATCCTTTTAACATTTATTTATTTTTTTAACTTCATTTGTGCAGTGTTCTTTACTTCCTGTCACAGTCCAACAATGGGGCTGTGGTCTCTACAGAAAGACAAAAATGGAGATATCCCCTTGATGTAGTTGCTAGCAGTGCTTTAGCTCTAGTCAGTTTCTTGCCCATGCTCAGTAAAGGACTTTTGCAGAAAGAAACATGTGACTGTAGAACTAAAGTTTTATAATGGTAGCTCCCTTATCTCACTAAAGTCATTGGGGCCTATTTATCAAGCTCCGTATGGAGCTTGATGTCCCGTATCTAAAGACCGCTGCTCCAAGAACTGCTGGTGCAATGATAAATGCTGACAGCTTATGCTGTGGGCATTTATCGATGTGCGGCGGACATGATTCGCTATAGCAGATCATGTCTGTCCGCACCATGTTAAATTGACCCCTACGGCTTCTCAGAGAAGTGCTAAAAAAACAAGTAAGTTGTTTGCTGTTTTTAAAATAATCTGTTTCTTTTTATGCTTACTTTGATTTTATATATATACATCTATATATATATATATATATATATATATATATATTTTTTTTACTAAAGAAAAACCGTTTCATATCCCTTTAATGAGAAGATTTGGTAATTGATAAGTTAATGAAAAATCTCCTGTTTGTGTATTGAATAAAAGAAACCTGATCACACATAGTTTAGACAACTTCCTTAGAAAACTTTTGTTTGCTAGGTAAAAGGTGTTGAAATTAAAATTGAAATGAATATGGCAGAATTAGTTTTGTTTTAATGACCATTGGCTGCTGGATACTGCTAGATGGTGTTCAAAGGTTGTAAACCAATTAGCATTGGCAGGAAGTGCCTATTGCCTAATAAACATACACAGGAAGTGAGTATTAGTAGGAAGTACACAACTGTTTTCATGTCACATTTGTTAGACAATAAAATTATTTTTAAATGCTTCTCTTTCATGTGGATGATGTATATTTTTTAGTAAAATGTTTCTTTAAGACAATTTAATTAGTTTTGTATGTTTACACCTAAAATTAATAGACTTTTGTTCTTGTTTCTGCATTTATGTTTAATAAAAACCTAAGATTATTCCAGAACTTTGCTTGCCTGACTTTGTTATTCTGAACAAGTGTCCTGTCTGCTTCATTGTCACATAGTATAAAAGCATTATTAGTTACTGAAAATAAAAAATATGTTAATTCCTACATACAGACGTACAATACATAATTGAATATGCTGTTCATTTATTCTGTCCCTTGGGGGCTTCTGATTTAACTGAGCTCCTGAAAAAATACTTGTAAATGTAACGTACAAATATATATTTTTTTATTTATTTTTTTAAATCAACCACATCAGTAAATGTATCACACTAAATTGTTGTTATAAAACTTAATCTCTCTTTCAGTTCAGACATATCCTCTGAAGTGTTATAGATTAAATATTAACCACCAATGAGTTTTCCAAACACCCTGGCTTGACTTTCCTTTTTTATTCTGTCACCTGTTGTCTTCACTGAAAATCTCCACATCAAGACACTGTCAAAATCATTAAGTCCACAGAGCATTTATTTAACATCTGATGCTATTGAGTAGCATGCACTGTATTTATTTTACACTATGTGGGCTGCAAACTAATACCCTATCCTCTTTAGCCTTAATTATCCCCAAAAAGCTGAATAACTGGTTACTTTTTTCTCAGTCCCTATAATTGTCTTCACATACTTTTCATCAGTGTTTAGCAGATGTTTCAGTTAATAATGACTCCAGTTGTGTTTGAGAGTATGGACAAATATCAGCACTCTTGTCAGTTAAAGCTAAAAATCTTCACAAAGGACATTATATACTCAATAAACAGGGTTGTTGTGGAGAGCTACTCCCTCTCTTTCTAAATCCTTACCAGTTCCACTATTGGAGTTCTATGGGTCAAGATGGTGGACACTTACTGTAGGTGATGGAGGCTTAGGACGGTGAATATCATTTTTTAAGTGTATTTATTGTCATGTTTAATTATTATTTAAGTAATTTATGTAAGTCCTTTTTTTTTTTTTCAAATAAATTAGGGAGTTTAATGGTGGGCTAAAATTGTGTTTAGGGGGTTCCGAGCTTTATAACAGCTAGGGATTTTTGCATTGGGGTTGTGGTGACTTAAGAGTCAATAATGCTTAGCGATTCATATTATTAGTATTTTACCACGTGAATGAAAAAAGTTTCAAAAAAAGATAACATTTGTTAACTAATAAGTGTAATACCAAATTAATTGTGTAAGGCTGAGCACAAAGAGCTGTGAGCAATCAGTATTACTAATCCTACTGAAAATATTAAACATACAGTGTAATTAGCGGTTAATGTCAGCATTATATTATTAATATATATTTATATATATATATTTTATATATTTATATATATATATATATATATATATATATACTGTATATATATATATATATATATATATATATATATATATATCAGTAAAGAAAGAACAGCACTCCTGAAGTGTAATGGGGAAACCAGACGTGGACTCTGTGTACACATGCCCTTAGAGATATACAACTGCATCTCACTGACGAGACCCACAGAAGGCCCAAATGATCATCTGGGGTTGTTGTTTCTCTTGTTCAGAAAGGAATTGCCTGGTATTTCAGCGCTGGACTATCATTGGGCAGGGTCAGACTTATATGCTACAGGATATTTTTTCTCGGTGAAAGGGCATAATATGCTAAACTAACGCGCACCCTGAGGTGCAATAAAAATGAACATGTATGGAAGTTATTCGAGCTTTTGTTCTATCTCAGGAGTGCTGTTCTCTCTCTTCTGATATATATATGAATAAGAACTTGAAAGAAAGATATGGATAAAACAGATAATCTTATTTATATCCAAAAGTAAGGGAATTCAGCACACTTTTCATTTGAAAAAATAGGGCTTTTTATTTGGTGATTTAAATATCAAACATCCACCTGTTTGCAAGATATCCTCCTGACAGAGGTTACTACAAACCCATCACAACATAAAAGTCAGAATATTCAACATTTGATACATAATTATCATACCATAACACCCTAAAATAATCTAAAGTGCTAACAAACCTAATGCCCTTAAAAAGTGTATGCATATTATATTAAACAATCTACTTTATTGCAAGCAATATTAGCATACTGTCACTTTATGAAAAGCAAAAACTTTGATGCACATTATAATGGAAATGTTCCCTTTTCAGCAAAGGTAGTCCCATAAAAATAAAGAGGTGCAGCTCATTTTATATATGAAACTCTCATAAGGAGTTTAAAACTGGGATATATTTAGTGACATGATGCCTGCTGACCACGGTTTCCACCGCACTAAAGGTCTATAGGCTGCTTCTTTTTTGAAGTGTCCCTTTTTATTAAAACAGTGAGTTTCCCAGCAATTTTTCACATAGGATCTTACTTATGGGGATAGTCACTGTGAGTATACATATTACCTCCTCCAGAGCTGCTTGAAAAGTTCACTGTTCTGCACCTGCTCATCCGTTATACTGCTAACAGCTAAATCCACACTGTTTGAACCAAATGCTCTGCAACATACGCTCTCCTGAGCCAATTACTGGTTGTTTAGAACGTGATCATCTGGGTCAGGTAACTGGTTTGTGATGTCATCTTTACTTACTTACTTGATGCTCATTCCTTTACTCCTTAGAGAGATTAGCTTGCTCCTTAGCTTTGCATGCTTGCAGCAATGTTAGTATACATTCAAAAGAAAACAGTCCTCTCATGAAGACTCTTTGCCAACAACATGTTTGTTTCACCCCTGCTTACAATCTGAACTGGGGCTTCGTCAGGGCTTACTTTCTCATCACCTGTACTTGATTATTTAAGCCTTTAAGCCCAACCTACTTTTGTTTTTCACAACACACATTACTTAACTCTTTAATGGCTAGATTATGAGTTTTGTGTTATGAGCGGCGCGGTACTAACTTGCAAGTTATTGTCACCGCTCACCTCCCTACAGCGCTGGTATTACAGGTTTTCATAAACCAGGCGTTAGCAGGCAATAAGTAAGTGTAGAGCAAAATTGAGCTCCATACCGCACTTCAATACCAGCGCTGCGGTGAGCTGGTTTTAAGTGCTTGTGCACGATTTCCCCATAGACATCAATGGGGAGAGCCGGCTGAAAAAAGCCTAACACCTGCAATAAAGCAGCGTAAAGCTCCGTAATGCAGCCTCAATGATTCCTATGGGGAAACTAAATTTATGTTTACACCTAACACCCTAACATGAACCCCGAGTCTAAACACCCCTAATCTGCTGCCCCCGACATCGCCGACACCTACATTACACTTATTAACCCCTAATCTGCCGCCCCCAATGTCGCCACCACCTACATTACACTTATTATTAACCCCTAATCTGCCACCCCGACACTGCCGACATCTACATTACACTTATTAACCCCTACTTTGCCGCCCCCGACATCCCCGACACCTACATTACAGGTATTAAACCCTAATCTGCCGCACCAATGTCGACGCCACCTACCTACACTTATTAACCCCTAAACTTGCGCCCCCAATGTCACCACCACCTTCCTACACTTATTAAACCCTAATCTGCCATCCCCCAATGTCGCCGCTACCTACCTACACTTATTAACCCCTAATCTGCAGCCCCGATGTCACTGCCACCTACATTACAGTAATTAACCCCTAATCTGCCGCCCCCGACATCGCTGCCACCTACCTACACTTATTAACCACTAATCTGCCGCCCCCAATGTCACAGCCACTATTCTAAAGTTATTAATCACTAACCCTAACACCCCTAACTTTAACATAATTAAAATAAATCTAAATAAAACCTACTATTAATACCTAAATAATTCCTATTTAAAACTAAATACTTACCTATAAAATAAACCCTAAGATAGCTACAATATAACTAATAATATAGTAAATATTTTTATTTCACAGGCAAGTTTGTATTTATTTTAACTAGGTAGACTAGTTAGTAAATAGTTATTAAATATTTAATAACTATTCACTAACTACCTAGCTAAAATAAAGACAAATTTACCTGTAAAATAAAACCTAACCTGTCACTACAATTAAATAAATTACATTAATTAAATACAATTAACAAAATAACAAAAAACAAACACTAAATTACACAAAATAAAAAATAAATTATCAAATGTTTAAACTAATTACACCTAATCTAATAGCCCTATCAAAATATAAAAAGCCCCCCCAAAATAAAAAAACCCTAGTATTATCTAAACTACCAATAGCCCTTAAAAGGGCCTTTTGCAGGACATTGCCCCAAAGAAATCAGCTCTTTTACCTGTAAAAAAAAAATACAAAACAAAAATACAAACAACCCCCCAACAGTAAAACCCACCACCCAGGGTTTATTGGGTGGGTTTTATTTTTAGATTAGGGTTTGGTCAGAAAAAGAGCTAAATGTAGAAATACCTGTTACACTATGCAAGCGTAACTCTAGGGGGTGCTAGAAGAAATATATAATTTTTAAAAATATAATTTTTAAAAAAAGGCCAACCAAGGAGAAGCTGAGGAAACAGACAGATATCTGAGAAACTAGTTGCTTGTTTATCCATTGTTACGGTCACATTTGTGACATTTTATATTGTATTTTACTGCACCATTAAACTATGGTATTTTAACTCTTCACTGAGAGCCTGAGCCTGGAGTGATTTGTTGCACTGCCTTGGTCAGTGAACTGGGGACACTGTGAACTCCCAGTCTGCCTCTATAAGCAACAACAGAGTGCTGCTTTACTTGTGAGTATAAAATCTGTATTCACCTTTTTTTACATTTGTCCAAACAGTATCACACGAGGAGGCGCCCTTGTCTTTGTGATTTTCTTTGCACAGAGAGAGTATTTAAAAGAGCTAAATACCCTTTTAAAGGGCAATGCCATACAAATGCCCTTTTCAGGGCAATGGAGATCTTAGTTTTTTTTAGTTAGGAGTTTATTTGGGGGGTTGGTTGTGTGGGTGGTGGGTTTTTACTGTTGGGGGGTTGTTTGTATTTTTTTACAGGTAAAATAGCTGATTTCTTTGGGCAATGCCCCTTTTAAGGGCTATTGGTAGTTTAGTTTAGGCTGGGGGGGGTATTTTGGGGAGGGGCTTTTTATTTTGATAGGGCTATTAGATTAGGTGTATTTAGTTTAAATATCTGATAATTTATTTTCTTTTTTGTGTAATTTAGTGGGGGGGGGGGTTGTTTGTAATTTAGTTAATTGTATTTAATTAATGTAATTTATTTAATTGTAGTGTAAGGTTAGGTGTGAATGTAAGACAGGTTAGGTTTTTATTTTATGGGTAACTTTGTATTTATTCTAACTAGGTAGCTAGTAAATAGTTAATAACTATTTACTAACTAGTCTACCTAGTTAAAATAAATACAGATTTACCTGTGAAATAAAAATAAAACCTAAGATAGATACAATGTGACTATTAGTTATATTGTAACTATCTTAGAGTTTATTTTATAGGTAAGTATTTAGTTTTAAATAGGAATTATTTAGGTATTAATAGTAGGTTTTAGGGGGTGTTAGGGTTAGGGGTTAATAACTTTAGTATAGTGGCGGCGATGTTGGGGCAGCAGATTAGGGGTTAATAAGTGTAGGTAGATGGCGGCAATGTCGGGGACTGCAGTTTAGGGGTTATGTAGGTGGCGGCGACATTGGGGGCAGCAGATTAGGGGTTAATAAGTATAGGTAGGTGGCGGCGATGTTAGGGGCGGCAGATTAGGGGTTAATAAGTTTAATGTAGGTGGCAGCGACATTGGGGGCGGCAGATTATGGGTTAATAAGTATATTGTAGGTGTCTGCGGTGTTGGGGGCGGCAGTTTAAGGGTTAATATGTTTATTATAGCGGTGGCGATGTCGGGAATGGCAGAATAGGGGTTAATAATTTTAGTGTTTGCCATGCGGGAGGGCCTCGGTTTAGGGGTTAATAGGTAGTTTATGGGTGTTAGTGTACTTTTTAACACTTTAGTTATGAGTTTTATATTACGGCTTTGTAGCGTAAAACCCATAACTTCTGACTTTCAGTTTACGGTATGGATCTTGTAGTTTTAGGCTGTACCACTCACTTTTGGCCGGACAGGCAAACTCGTAATACCCGGCGCTATGGAATTCCCATTGAAAAAGGACTTTTTGAAAGCTGCGGTAGTTATGCTGCGTTACGGTCAAAAAGTGTGCAGTGCAGATATAGCTGCAAGACTCGTAATACCAGCGGTAGTGAAAAAGTAGCGCTATGAGGCTTTTCAGCCATAACGCAAAAACTCTTAATCTAGCCGTAAGTGTTATCCCAACCTGTTTAATTAGCTGTATTATTTTTCAAGAGGGCATATGAATTTAGTTACTTCAGACCATGATGTGTTATAACACGGTCTATTTCAGCTATGTTAACCTATATTTATCTTTATATATGTGCTGCTATTTTTATTAAATGAAGCTTCCTAAGTTATTTCATGTCTTTGAAATACAGTAAAAGCTGGATATGTGTTAGTGATGGGAACAAACTGTTTCCCTTATGCCTGTAATTTAATATAGCTCATATATTTTACCATATATAAGTCAATTAAAGGGACATACCCATTTAAACTTTTGTCCCCCATTCTAATAATTTCCTCAAAAATTAATTCACTATGAGGCTTCTCTATTAGGGGAGTTATTGCAAAGACATATATACCAGCTTTGCAACAACATAAACCTTCATTTGCAGTTTCCAATCCCCAAATTATTTTGTTACTCTGCATCATTTGGTATTTTGCACCTAGACAAAGCTAGCAAAATCCATTGGATTTTAGCATAATCCATTTTGTCATTGTCCTTAGATAGTAAATCCACCCTTGCCTCCTTTGTAGGGAGGACTTTATCTACATCTCTCCCTCTACTGTGGGGGTCACCTTTGTGTATTGCTACAAACTTTAACCCTTCTGTGTCACTATTGTGATGACTACCAAAAATGTCTAGCTACATGTGTCACGATTGTTTGTTATATCATCTCTATGCTCCTGTATCTGTCCTTTAAAAAACATTTTGCTTTACCAATATAGAACAAGGGACATGAGCAGCGAAGAAGATACACAACCCCTTCAGAGTTGCAATTCATTCATGCCCCTAAAGGTTTTACTTTTTTTCCATATGGGGGCAATAAACACACTTGCCACATGGATAACTTTTATTCCTCTATCTTTTTCTAAGCCAATCAGACATGGTTGGGCTACTTACAAACCTGCTTCTTACCAACCTATCCCTCAGGCTGGGTGCTTTCTTGGCTGTAAGTAGAGGGAATTCCCACACTACCTTACTTACATTTTCCAGTTTCAATATGTGCCAATTGTTTTTCAATACTTGTCTTAGGGAGTCCCATTATTGTTATAAGTGCTGATAAATCTTATTGGACCTTGTTTTATTTTACTTTCTTTCACCATACAACAATTTAGCTATGCTAGTTTTTCTAGCTCTAGAAAGTGCTATTTAATATTTCTATTTGAATATCCTCTATTCTGAAATCTTTCTCTCATGCTTACTGAATGTTTCTCAAATGTAACCATGGAACAATTCCTTCTAAGTTGAAGCAATTGCCCCACGGGTATCCCTTTAACTAGAAATTGGGGGTGAGCACTTGTAGCTTCCAAAATACTATTTGTGGCTGTGGATTTCCTGTAATTTTCAGTTGTTATTGTACCCCCTTCTTCCTAATCATTACATCCAAAAAGGGAAGTTTCGTGTTATACTAGTTTCAAATGTGAGGAAGGATATTTTTATCATTAGTATTTAACTCTTTCACATACTTTTTAAGAGTTCCTCTGGACCATCCCATAATATCAGGATGTCATCCACATATCTTACCCACAGTAATACATGTGGGTCAAAGGCATCACTTATTATTTATGATACATCAGACATTTCCCATGCCCCCCAAGTGTAGACAGGCATATGTTAGGGCACAAACTGCCCCCATAGCGGTGCCTCTGACCTGCCTGTATATGCTTGCATCAAATTAAAAGATATTCTCTAGAATAAATTGTAAGAGTTGGATGATAAAATCTGTATGTCTCTGGAAATTACTATGTCTGGTGTCTAAAAAGGACTTGATAGCTTTAATGCCAATATTATGTGGAATTGCGGAGTAGAGACTTTCCACACCGAGAGATACTAATATGGTTTCTTCTGTTACTTTTATACCATCCAACTTTTTTAAGAGGTCAGTGGTATCTTTGATGTAGGAGGGGAGGGTGGGCAGGAAGGGTCTTAGTAAAAAGTCAACATATTGTCCTATCTTCTCTGTGACCCCCCCTATTCCCGAAACTATCGGTCTTTCCGGAGGGTTTTTCATATTTTTATGGAGCTTTGGTATTATATAGAATGTTGGCATGGTAGGGAATTTTGGATAAAGGTAATTAAATTCCTGATTTGTTATCAGCCCTTCTCTTTTTGCCTGATTTAGAATTTTGAAGAGTTTAAGTTGTGTTTTGGCTATGGGGTTGCCTGGCATTTTCTCATATTGCTCTCACATTCCCAACTGTCGCTTCACCTCTTGTCAGGGATTGTGGTTATGCTGTACCTTAAGGAATTCAACCAATAGGATTCTTCCTCCTCTCATTTAAACACGCTGCTCAGGTTACAAACGTTGCTTAGTATTTGTTATTTTCACTAGTAACACTGAGCCCTTGCTACAGCTGAACTACTGCCTTCTCTCTGCATTTATTTAACCTCTTGGTCTTTTGTGTTTGCAAATAGGAACTACAGTCACTGGAATCAATTCCTTTTATTTAGGAACTTTCTGTTTGCACATTCCTGCACAGCCAGTGACTGCAACTAAATATTCATCTACATTATCAACACCCTCCAACTGCCTTCCTCCAGACTCACCATTGTCTACTTATCAAAGGTACTCTGCAGATGTACATATTTAATTTTACCTTATATTTCTTGTGAATTGCATAATATCAGTTTAAGCTCTCCACTCGGTCCTGTGACATCACAAGCTCTGCAAAGACTCATCTGTGCACACAGAACAGGAAGTCTCCTCCCCTCCAGATCAGATACCAACATTCAGAGACTCTAGTCACTGCTGTGAGCTTCACAAGAGATTCTGTGAGTACACAATGTTTTATTGAACCGACTTAGCAGTTAAGAAACTGCTACTTTATTGTGGATTGCATAAAACATATAAGGTTGTCTAAACTGCTACGAATTGTGGACTGCATAAAACATATAAGACTGTCTTACTTCTCTTGCCTGATTAACTCACTCACTGCAGCTTAACTGTTAAAGCAACTCTCAAGTATATTCTAAGGAAAAGACAAAGTAATTCTACCTTATGTTAGTTTTTCTTACTACTCAGTTAATTTATCTTTAAAGTTCCATCATCTATAAATAATAGATTGAATGGAGACTAAAGTTATATCTTGTTTGTACATTCTCCATACAAAATTAACCTTTGCAAACTAAATGACACTATACTACTTGGTTTCACTTTGAAACTAGTGTTACCATATCAATTAGTGTTACATTCAAATATTTCTAAATCTTACATAATACTAAGCCAAATAAGAAAAAAAAAAAAAAAAAAAGGAATAAGAATTTAGTGATTTATATTCAGCTAGTATGGATCCTGCGGAAATACCTCAATTCGTATATAATTTAAATCAAAAGGTGGATAAAATGGGACAAGCCATTTTAGATTTGCAACTTGAAACTCAGGTACTTAGAGAACTAATTAAAGATCTGAAAGATCAAAACACACCAAGTACTGAGCCACAAGTAAGCCTACCAGAACCTTTCACTGGTGATAGGAGGTTATAAAGGCAATTCAAAAATGCATGCCATTTGTTATTTAACCTAAAACCCAAAACGTACCCTACAGACAGGGTCAGGGTTCTTTCAACAATTTCATTTCTTAGGTCAGAACCCAGGGTGTGGGCTGTCCACTTATGTGAAACAAATGATCCTTTGCTTAATTCTTTCTCAGGATTTTTTTCTGCTATGGATGAGCTGTAGAGGGATGCAGATATACAACTCACCGCTGAACAAAAAATGAGGAGTCTCAAGCAAGGAAAAAAAAACAGTAGAAGAGACTACATCACCGAATTTAAATTATATGCATCAGATTCTGCCTGGAGTTTGGTTTCCCTAAGAAATCAGTTCAGACTGGGATTGTCTGACTCAGTTAAAGATGAACTTGCTCAAATATAAATGCCAAGTACCTTAGAAGCACTTATGAAAGTGGCAACACAAATTGACCGAAGACTCAGGGAACACAAGGCAGAACGCAGCTATTCTGAAACTACATCTAAGCCATCTTCATCTACTTACTCACCACCAGAGACCTATAACTACAGAACAAGCAACACCCATGGAGATTGGAGTTATTAGAGGACCCCTTACCGCAGATGAAAGAATGAGACGTAAACCAACCATTTCTGTATGTATTGTGGCAATTCCAACCATATGGTCACAGGACTGGCCCATCTGACGCAAGAACAAAAAGAGTAAGTTTTTAACTATAAATAATACTAGTCATGTAGAAAAAACACTTTCTTATTGCAATTTATCTCTTACTCTGCAGTGGGACCTTAGAAGACTCACAACCAATGCCATAGTGGACTCCGGAGCTTTTGGGAATTTCATAGATATCAGCACTGTTCAAAAAAATAAAATACCTACCGTATTAAAAAAAACTCCTGTCTCTCTCAAGGTTATTGATGGTTCTGATCTAAAAAAATGGTCCAATCACACATAACACAATTCCAATATTAGTTACTATTGATGGGGCACATACAGAATATCTTACATTTGACATCATACCATCACCACATTTTCATGTTGTTTTGGGGTCTGTATTGGTTACAGTTACACAACCCTAGCATCAATTGGTCTAGTTTCTGAGTAAACTTTAATTCACCCTATTGTGAAAGCACTTGTTACCCACAGCCTGTAATACATCAAGCCAACTACTGAAGAAGTAAAAATACCTGAACCCTATCAAGATTTTGTTGAAGTCTTCAGTAAGTCTGAGGCCGAATCATTACCCCCCGCACCGGGTTTATGACTGCCCGATAGAACTAATCCCTGGAGCAACATTACCAGTTGGTCACTTATACCCATTAAGTCAACCGGAATTGGATCATTTTAAAGCAATACCTACAGGACAACCTAAGGAAAGGTTTCATACGCCCCTCTTCCTCTCCTGCCACAGCTGGTATGTTCTTCGTGACCAACAAAGACTCTACTCTCAGACCTATAATAGATAATTGGGAGCCTGCTTCTAATATTTACGCTCCTAGGTTGGTGGCACAATTTCACAGGAGATTTCCGGACCGTCCCAGGCCTCAAGCTGAGGGATCAGCTTACTTGAGGGGGGGAGTCATGTCAGGGATTGTGGTTATGCTGTAGATTTAAGGAATTCAACCCATAGGATTCTTCCTCCTCTCATTTAAACACCTGCTCAGGTTACAAACGTTGCTTAGTATTTTGTTATTTTCACTAGTAACACTGAGCCTTGCTACAGCTGAACTACTGCCTTCTCTCTGCATTTATTTAACCTCTTGGTCTTTTGTGTTTGCAAATAGGAACTACAGTCACTGGAATCAATTCCTTTTATTTAGGAACTTTCTGTTTGCACATTCCTGCACAGCCAGTGACTGCAACTAAATATTCATCTATATTATCAACACCCTCCAACTGCCTTCCTCCAGAGCCTCACCATTGTCTACTTATCAAAGGTACTCTGCAGATGTACATATTTAATTTTACCTTATATTTCTTGTGAATTGCATAATATCAGTTTAAGCTCTCCACTCGGTCCTGTGACATCACAAGCTCTGCAAAGACTCATCTGTGCACACAGACAGGAA
The DNA here is from genome assembly GCF_027579735.1 of Bombina bombina. Classification (NCBI taxonomy): domain Eukaryota; kingdom Metazoa; phylum Chordata; class Amphibia; order Anura; family Bombinatoridae; genus Bombina; species Bombina bombina. The sequence goes on from NC_069500.1 coordinate 381,947,623, forward strand.
GTCTCCTCCCCTCCAGATCAGATACCAACATTCAGAGACTCTAGTCACTACTGTGAGCTTCACAAGAGATTCTGTGAGTACACAATGTTTTATTGAACCGACTTAGCATTTAAGAAACTGCTACTTTATTGTGGATTGCATAAAACATAAAAGGTTGTCTAAACTGCTACTGAATTGTGGACTGCATAAAACATATAAGACTGTCTTACTTCTCATGCCTGATTAACTCACTCACTGCAGCTTTGCATAAAACATATAAGACTGTCTTACTTCTCTTGCCTGATTAACTCACTCACTACAGCTTAACTGTTAAAGCAACTCTCAAGTATATTCTAAGGAAAAGACAAAGTAATTCTACCTTATGTTAGTTTTTCTTACTACTCAGTTAATTTATCTTTAAAGTTCCATCATCTATAAATAATAGATTGAATGGAGACTAAAGTTATATCTTGTTTGTACATTCTCCATACAAAATTAACCTTTGCAAACTAAATTACACTATACTACTTGGTTTCACTTTGAAGCTAGTGTTACCATATCAATTAGTGTTACATTCAAATATTTCTAAATCTTACACCTCTTTAATATATTTATTTTCATTTATCAATACCAAATTCCCTCCCTTGTTGGCAGGTTTCACTATCACATTTGTGGCGCTAGCCAATTCATCAAGGGCCCTTCTTTCCATTTTGGTTAGATTGCCACCTGTTCCTATGTCAGCGAACATACTCTCTATATTTTTCTCTACTGCTTTCACAAAGAAATTCACTACCGGTACCTGTGACAATATAGGCATAAAGGAAGATTTGGTTTTAAAGTGGTATTTTATAATTGTGGAGATAGTAGCCTCTGGGTCTGTCTTTCTGGCACAGTAATGCATTGGTGGTCCAGAAATGGCTTAATAAAGACGTAGGGCCACATTTATATTGCTGCAAAAGCGACTTCAGGGCCCAGGCGTTTTGAGCTCATCTGAAACAATAGTAAAGTAGGAGCAATCTTAGGAACGCTGTTGCTTAACATGTCTGCTACATAAAATGTGGCAGATTGAAATCATCCCGTTTGGCCATCAGCGAGCAGGGGCGGTATAGAACAAGCATCTTCTTGTGCATTGTTAAATGCAGACCTTGCATAAATGGAGCTCATAGTGTCACGTCTGTGCTAGGTTCAGGAGTTTGGAGCTTGTTTTGGAAGTTGTGATCATACTTGGAGTTCTTTTTAGCTTTTAGCATGACTACTGCTTAGGGTTTTGACAGAGTTTATTAAAGAAAGGTCTGTAGTACAACTGAGCAGACAGTGATAATACAGACAGGTAGAAATACTGTAGGAAGGTAAGTCAGAAATAAACATTGGCTGGACCGGAACACAGTTCGAGAAACAGGAACCTCAGGAAGTACTTGGAAATGCTAGAAACAAACAGACACAGCAAGCACTGGGACAGTGACAGGAATTAACTGGCACTTTGCCTTTGAAAGGATACAGGCAGTCACTGTAGTAGTGACAGGATACAAGCAGGTACTTCAAGACAGGATACAAACAGGTACTTTGACTGTGGCAGGTCTCAAGTAGGTACTTTAGGTGTGAAAGGATTCAGACTGTTACATGACAGTGGCAGGATACAGGGAGGTACTTTACTGTGATAGGATTCCAGCAGACACTTTGTCTGTGCCAGGACAGCAAACTCTTAAACTGTAACCAAATACAACTATAAGTAGGAAATCAGGATTTGCACCCAACAATCTGTGAACAAAGGCTGGACAAAGGCCCAAGTTGGGGTCAGAGGATGGCCCCTCGATTGAGTTAAACGTTTGGCCCATGTCAGGGCTAGGAAGAGGTTTACAGCAGCCAGGTAAAAACAGGTCAAAGTCAGTAACTTACAGATGAATTCAGTAAAAAAGACATAAAGTAAAATACAGGCCAAAAAGTCAAAATAACAGAGAAAAAAATCCACCATTTTATCACAACAAAAGGGAAATCCTGAGGCAGAAGCAGTATGGAAATCCAGATAAAAAGCCAGTAGATCAGTGAACAGATTCAGATGAATTCAGAGGCACAAACAGGAATTGACTTTATGTCAGGGCAAGGAATCCAAAGCTCAGCAGCATTAAATAGTCCTAGCTGCTTAGATAACTGTCTGCAGCTGACAGGCAGGTGGAGCGAGAGAGCCAGCCAGCAGGACTCTGAAAATATGAAGTTAAACCAAAATCCTCCAGTAGCTCAGACAGGCCCAAGAACACAGAAACCCTGGTTCAATCCTGGGTACGGGCATGACACAAAGTTGTTTTCAAGCAATATTGCAATAATAACATGTAGCTTAGAGCAGTGGTTCTCAACCAAAGTGACCTCAAGGCCCGGTAAATTTTAGTTGGACATGTCCAGGGCCCGGTAGATCAACCTGGCTCTGGAGGTTGATGGGCCTGTTGGGATTAGGGCAGGGAGGCTACCATGTTCATTTGCATAAATTTGAATACATTTGGGTCAGTGTGAGACAGTTTTCCTGGGGCCTTGATTGGTCTCAGTCTGCCCCTGGTGTACAGTGGGGTAAGAGTGTGCAGTGGGGCATGACAGGTCAGGGCCCACCAGCAGGGCTATCACGGCCCAGTACTGGGCCACGGCCCGGCTGTTGAGAAACCAGGCTTAGAGCATATTATTCTTGCTTTTTTAATTCACTAAATGTGTCTAATATTTATTCTTACAGTATTAAAAACAAAACCTTGAATGATGCTACCACAATGACACCTCTAGACGTCTATAGACATCCATAATGTACAAGGTCTGAAATAGATATAAAGTGAAAGATCAATTTGCTGCTCTTTTTTATCCTTGGTTTCTGAAATGGTCCTCCTTACTGATTAATACTATTCTGCTCTACAATGACATTGCATCCATAGGCAAGAAGGATTATTAATTTTAATCCTGTATTTTATATATTTTTTACTTATATTTTTCTTTTTTATTAAAGCATCTACTTAAAATGTTGTTAAACTAAATATTATGAAACAATGTTACACATTTGTTCTGCAGAAGATTCAGATCCAATAGCACATCTTGTTGTAGGCTTATTTTGTATCTATAGATGGAGCTTTGAAAAAGGGAGAAAAGTAGAAGATAAGAATACTTAAAGTTACCTGCTCTAGCCTTTGTTAAAATCTCTTGCTCTAGCTTTTGTTAAATCTTACAATAAAAGTTATGCAATCCTAAAGTTTGGATTTGCTATATAATAAAAAGCAGTGAATGGGCACCTCTATACTTGGAGTGCAGTATGGTTTAATTATTTTATATTGTATATTCTTTCAGATGAGAAAGTTCACTTGTCAAGCATTTCATCCTCCCCATACTTAAACAGTGATGGAAATTCTAATTATGCAATGACCCTGTTTTTGGTCATTTTAAAAGAACTATTTATTCTAGTTTGTTTGTTTATTTTAAAGGGACAGTCTAGTCAACATTAAACTTTCATGATTCAGATGGGGCATGCAATTTTAAACATCTTTCTAATTTACTTTTAATATCAAATTTGCTTTTTATTCTGCTGTATTCTTTTTTGAATGTTAAATCTAGGTATGGCTCAAACTGATTTTTAAACCAGAAAAAGTTAGTGCTGGCTCATGTGTGTCATATAGATAACATTGTGCTCACTCCTGTGGACTTATTAAGGAGTCAGCACTGATTGGCTAAATGCGTGTATGTCAAAAGCACTGAGATAAGGGGGCAGTCTGCAGGGGCTTAGATACAAGGTAATCAAAGAGGTAGTAAGTGTATTAATATCACAGTGTTGGTAATGCAAAACTGGGGAATGGGTAATAAAGGTATTATTTATCTTTTAAAACAATAATTATTTTTCAAGTAGACTGTCCCTTTAAGTGTTACTTTTTATTTACACTATTTGTACTCAAAGTTGAGTTTCATCTGTCATATGAAAATGGTCCATTCCTTTCTTCATCGTTCTTTACTTGCATCTTTGCTTCTTCCTTTCGTTGCTGAGGAGGTGTCCTAAAGAACAAAACCTCTCACGCAAGAGCTAGAACTCTCAGGTATGTAAGTCTTTGTTTCACTAAATTGTAGCACATAGGATCACATCACACTTATCTTACAACCCTATCAATAGAATGGTAGATTGCTAAATTTTATATTGCAAAACGTTAAAGGTCTAAATTCTCCTACAAAGCGCTCAGTAGAATTAAAGGGACATTAAACACGCCTAGATTTAGAGTTTTGTCGGTAACGACCCGCATAGCTAACGCTGGCTTTTTTTTCCCCGCACCTTTTAAATACCGCTGGTATTTAGAGTTCATAGAATGGCTGCGTTGGGCTCCAAAAAGGGAGCGTAGAGCATAATTTACCGCCACTGCAACTCTCAATACCAGCGGTGCTTACGGACGCGGCCAGCTTCAAAAACGTGCTCGTGCACGATTCCCCCATAGAAAACAATGGGGCAGTTTGAGCTGAAAAAAAAACACCTGCAAAAAAGCAACGTTCAGCTCCTAACGCAGCCCCATTGTTTCCTATGTCTGCACCTAACACTCTAACATGTACCCCGGGTCTAAACACCCCTAACCTTACACTTATTAACCCCTAATCTGCCGCCCCCGCTATCGCTGACCCCTGCATATTATTATTAACCCCTAATCTGCCGCTCTGTACACCGCCGCAACCTATATTATACCTATGTACCCCTAATCTGCTGCCCCTAACACCGCCAACCCCTATATTATATTTATTAACCCCTAATCTGCCCCCCACAACGTCGCCTCCACCTACCTACAATTATTAACCCCTAATCTGCCGACCGGACCTCACCGCTACTATAATAAATGTATTAACCCCTAATCAGCCTCACTCCCGCCTCAATAACCCTATAATAAATAGTATTAACCCCTAATCTGCCCTCCCTAACATCGCCGACACCTAACTTCAAGTATTAACCCCTAATCTGCCGACCTGACCTCACCGCTACTCTAATAAATGTATTAACCCCTAAAGCTAAGTCTAACCTTAACACTAACACCCCCCTAAATTAAATATAATTTAAATCTAACAAAATAAATTAACTCTTATTAAATAAATTATTCCTATTTAAAGCTAAATACTTACCTGTAAAATAAACCCTAATATAGCTACAATATAAATTATAATTATATTGTAGCTATTTTAGGATTAATATTTATTTTACAGGCAACTTTGTAATTATTTTAAACAGGTACAATAGCTATTAAATAGTTAATAACTATTTAATGGCTACCTAGTTAAAATAATTACAAAATTACCTGTAAAATAAATCCTAACCTAAGTTACAATTAAACCTAACACTACACTATCAATAAATTAATTAAATAAAATACCTACAATTATCTACAATTAAACCTAACACTACACTATCAATAAATTAATTACATACAAATACGTACAAATAAATACAATTAAATAAACTAACTAAAGTACAAAAAATAAAAAAGAACTAAGTTACAAAAAATAATTTTTTTTTTACAAACATTAGAAAAATATTACAACAATATTAAACTAATTACACCTACTCTAAGCCCCCTAATAAAATAACAAAGCCCCTCAAATAAAAAAATGCCCTACCTTATTCTAAAATTAAAATAGAAAAGCTCTTTTACCTTACCAGCCCTTAAAAGGGCCCTTTGCGGGGCATGCCCCAAAGAATTCAGCTCTTTTGCCTGTAAAAAAAAAAAACATTCAATACCCCCCCAACATTACAACCCACCACCCACATACCCCGAATCTAACCCAAACCCCCTTTAAATAAACCTAACACTAAGCCCCTGAAGATCTCCCTACCTTGTCTTCACCACACCGGGTCCCGATCGGTCCAGAAGAGCCTCCGAAGTCTTCATCCAAGCCCAAGCGGGGGCTGAAGAGTGGACGTCCATCCTCCGGCTGAAGTCTTGATCCAAGCGGCGCCTAAAGAATTCCATCTTCGGGCAGAAGTCTTCATCCTATCCGGGCAGAAGAGTAGATCCGGACCGGCAAACATCTTCATCCAAGCTGCATCTTCTATGTTCTTCCATCCGATGATGAGCGGCTCCATCTTGAAGACCCTCCGGCGCGGATCCATCCTCTTCTTCCGACGACTAGACAACGAATGAAGGTTCCTTTAACCTTCATCTTGGATGAAGATGTTTGCCGGTCCGGATCTACTCTTCTGGCCCGGATAGGTTGAAGACTTCTGCCCGAAGATGGAATTCTTAGCCGCCGCTTGGATCAAGACTTCAGCCGGAGGGATGGACGTCACTCTTCATCCCCCACTTGGGCTTGGATGAAGACTTCGGAGGCTCTTCTGGACCGATCCGGACCAGTGTGGTGAAGACAAGGTATGGAGATCTTCAGGGGCTTAGTGTTAGGTTTATTTAAGGGGGGTTTGGGTTAGATTAGGGGTATGTGGGGTGGTGGGTTGTAATGTTGGGGGGGTATTGTATGTTTTTTTTTACAGGCAAAAGAGCTAAAATTGTTTGGGGCATGCCCGCAAAGGGGCCCTTTTAAGGGCTGGTAAGTAAAAGAGCTTTTCTATTTTAATTTTAAAATTGGGTAGGGCATTTTTTTATTTTTGGGTGCTTTTTTATTTTATTAGGGGGGTTAGAGTAGGTGTAATTTAGTTTAAAATTGTTGTAATATTTATCTAATGTTGGAAATATTTTTTTATTTTTTGTATCTTAGTTCTTTTTTATTTTTTGTACTTTAGTTAGTTTATTTAATTGTGTTTATTTGTAGGTATTTGTATGTAATTAATTTATTGATGGTGTAGGGTTTAATTGTAACTTAGGTTAGGATTTATTTTACAGGTAATTTTGTAATTATTTTAACTAGGTAGCTATTAAATAGTTATTAACTATTTAATAGCTATTGTACCTGGTTAAAATAATTACAAAGTTGCCTGTAAAATAAATATAAATCCTAAAATAGCTACAATATAATATTATTTATATTGTAGCTATATAGGGTTTATTTTACAGGTAAGTATTTAGCTTTAAATAGGAATAATTTATTTAATAAGAGTTAATTTATTTTGTTAGATTTAAATTATATTAACTTAGGGGGGTGTTAGGGTTAGACTTAGCTTTAGGGGTTAATACATTTATTAGAGTAGCGGTGAGGTCCGGTCGGCAGATTAGGGGTTAATACTTTAAGTTAGGTGTCGGCGATGTTAGGGAGGGCAGATTAGGGGTTAATACTATTTATTATAGGGTTATTGAGGCGGGAGTGAGGCGGATTAGGGGTTAATACATTTATTATAGTGGTGGTGAGGTCCGGTTGGCAGATTAGGGGTTAATAATTGTAGGTAGGTGGAGGCGACGTTGGGGGCGGCAGATTAGGGGTTAATAAATATAATATAGGGGTCGGCGGTGTTAGGGGCAGCAGATTAGGGGTACATAGGGATAACGTAGGTGGCGGCAGTGTGTGGTCGGCAGATTAGGGGTTAAAAATTTTTAATAGAGTGGCAGCGATGTGGGGGGGCCTCGGTTTAGGGGTACATAGGTAGTTTATGGGTGTTAGTGTACTTTAGAGCACAGTAGTTAAGAGCTTTACAAACCGGCGTTAGCCCAGAAAGCTCTTAACTACTGACTTTTTTCTGCGGCTGGAGTTTTGTTCGTTAGATTTCTAACGCTCACTTCAGCCACGACTCTAAATACCAGCGTTAGAAAGATCCCATTGAAAAAATAGGATACGCAAAGGGCGTAGGGGGATCTGCGGTATGGAAAAAGTCGCGGCGGGAAAGTGAGCGTTAGACCCTTTCCTGACTGACTCTAAATACCAGCGGTAGTCCAAAACCAGCGTTAGGAGCCTCTAACGCTGGTTTTGACGGCTAACGCCAAACTCTAAATCTAGCGGTAATAAATACAGATAGAATTATGCATTCAAAGTAAAGATTAGTCTGAGAATAATATGTAGAGGTATTTTTTAAAGTTTCATTAGCTGTTTAAATATTGACAAAATAAGTTGCAAAGTTTTAGTGTCTATAAGACAATGGGAGCTGCCATGTTGTGACTTAGGTTACTTTCTCTTGCTGTGCCAATTAGGGACGGTTTATAAATAGGTCACTAGAGTTTGTGTGGAATATAACAGTTATCTGCACTTCCAGTTCTAACAGAATGGAATTACAGTAAAAAGGGACAAAATAAATAATTAAAGTATATTGCTGAGTTTTTTTTATATATATATTTAAATGTTTAATGTCCCTTTAAACTGGTTCAGAAAACTAAGTGGATATTATCTTCGATCAGGAGATTCACTTTCTAAAATCTGCTGAACCTAAATTCACAAATAGGCTTATTTAATTCAACAGACAAAAAACTTAATGGAGCAGGTATAATATTACAAAAATACATACATTTTCAAATCCTCAATAAGATAGTTGACAAGGAGGTTAAATTGCTTTTTTAATTGGGCTTTTATTTATTATTAGTTATGCAACATAATAACATTACATATAGAAGTAATGCTTATTTACAGCAAATAAATACATTAAAATCACTGAACAATTTTTTTAAAAGGGGTATAGAAAACTACATTTCAGTATATTATGAAAAAGTTAATTCATGCTTTTTCTGGAAGGATAATTCATGCAAAAAAGCAATCAAATTAGCCAAAATTGAAAATTAAAATTAATTGCCAAGGATTCTAAGTCCTAACCCTAAAAGGTTCTTTAAGTACATAAATAGCAAAAAATCTAAGAAGGATAATATAGGTACATTAAAATGTGTGGAGGGTAGCATGATAAATAATGACAGGGAGAAGGCTGAGGTACTAAACCAGTTTTTTTCTTCAGTATACACAAGAGAGGAACCATTGAATGATACTTTGGAACAGAATAGAACATGCCAGTCCTTACCACTAACTGGGTTTTGTTTAGAGGATATCAGGAAAAAACTAAAAAATATTAAGGTAAATAAAAACTCCAGGCAAGATGGAATACACCCAAGGGTGTTAAGTGAACTTAGCACTGTTATAGACAAACCTTTACTCTATATTTTTCAAGACTCATTATCCTCAGGCATGGTACCCCGTGATTGGCGTAAAGCTGATGTGGTGCCACTCTTCAAAAAGGGAAGCAGGGATGATCCAGGAAGCTATAGACCAGTTAGTCTGACATCAATAGTGGGGAAGATATTTGAAGGGATTATAAGGGATTATATTGATGAGCATATTCGTGTAAACAAGATTATGAGTTCTAATCAGCATGGCTTTAGGAGAAATAGATCATGTCAAACTAATCTAATTAGATTCTACGAGGAAAGTAAGTAAAAATATAGATAAAGGGGAATCAGTTGATGTGATATACTTAGATTTTGCAAAGGCATTTGATACAGTGCCACATGAGAGATTAATGCACAAAATTAAGGGACTGGGAATAGCTGAAAATGTTAGCTCATGGATAAATAACTGGATAAAAGATAGGGAGCAACGAGTAGCAGTAAATGGATCATACTCAGATTGGACAAAGGTAATCAGTGGCGTCCCCCAGGGATCAGTACTGGGCCCTGTTCTTTTTAATATTTTATAAATGACTTGGAGCAAGGATTAAATAGCGACATCTCTATTTTTGCAGATGATACTAAGTTAAGTAAGGTCATTAGGTCAGAGCAGGATGAACTCTGTTTGCAAAGGGATTTGCTAAAATTAGAACTATGGGCAAGTGAATGGAAAATGAGATTTATTACGGAAAAATGTAAGGTTCTACATTTGGAAGGTAAAAATAAGCAGGCTATGTATTTTTTAAATGGGACAAGACTTAGCCAAACACAGGAGGAATGGGATTTGGGAGTAGTAATAGATAACAAGCTAAAGATGAAGTGCACAATGCAGGCAGCGGCGTTCAAAGGCTAATAAGATACTAGCATGTATTAAAAGAGGCATTGATTTAAGACCTCACCTTGAGTTTGGGAGTGCAGTTCTGGGGACCGATTGCTAAAAAAGATATTTGCAGAACTAGAAAAGTTTCAGAGAAGGGCCACAAAGCTAATAAGGGATTGGAGAAATTAACCTATGAGGAGAGGCTAGCCAACTGGGTCTGTTCTCTTTAGAAAAAAGGCGCTTGAGAGGGTGACATGATTACTTTATATAAATATATTCAAGGCCCATATACAGAGATTGGCAGAAGCTCTTTTTATTCCAAGAAAATTGGTTCTGACAAGAGGTCATAATTTAAGGTTGGAGGAAAGGAGATTTAATCTCCTGCAACGGAAACGTTTTTTTCACTGTAAGAGCAATAAAATTGTGGAACTCATTACCAAAGGAGGTAGTGAATGCCAATACCATAGATACATTTAAAAATAGTCTGGATAAATTTCTGTATATAAACAAAATTCATGGATATGATTGCTAGTATTAAAATGGGTCACATTTTAATGGGGTTATTTAAGCTTAACTGGAGCTTTTTGTAAGTATTTTAGATTTGTATAGGTTGAACTCGATTGGACTTCAGTCTTTTTTCAACCTTATCTACTATGTTACTATGTTACTATGTATGAGAATTATTCACATGCAGTGGCTGTTTGATATTTTGTAAGTTAACTAAAAAATAAGGTATCTTTTGAAAGCAGATGGCCTTCTGAAAAGAATAACATGATTAAGGCAGAAAAAAACAATGAAATGATGATTGATGTTAAAAGAAAAGAGTAAAGAGTACAAGGTCTGGAAAAATGAACAGAGAACAAATTAATGTGACAATATTAATTGTTTGTTTAACATGCTGTTAAATTCAATGTAGTGTTTACAAGTGACACCAAATAATGTTACCCAAATATGTGTTTTGAAAAAAAAAAAAGTCTTTACATTTTTTTTAATTAGGTAAATTAATTAGTTGTCTCAATGTAAAGAGGAAAAACTGTCTATAGTGAATATGTACACTATGGGTTCCATTTATAAATGTGCAGGCGACAGGGTTTCCAGTATTGGAAACAGTCCACACATGATCATCGCTAGTGATGTAATGTTTTTGCCTGTGCTAATGCTGCTAAGGTTGCTACTGCTAGTCCTCCATTGATGCCCAGGCTCAGCATTACAGAGCCAGCTATCCTTCCAAATGCTGCTATTAGAATCCTTCATGTCGGTCCAGCATTATTCCTCTCCCCCTGACTTTAGCTGCAGTAATGTGTACCTACACTCCTGCAGAGTTTGCACAAGCACTCCCCCTAGTGTCCCCCCTAGTGTCAGAAATGCATATTGGACAAACAGTATTGTACAGGAGAGGTGCAAGATTTATAGCTAAAACCACACCCTGTATACCAGCTGCCACTAATTTAGCAACCCTATAAAGCACTGCTGCTCAGTGAGCTCACTGCTCAGTTATTAAAGACCTATACAAGTGTGAAGTCCTATATATGAACCATACTTGGCCAAGTTTGAAGTCCAGTCTTTGAAACTTTGCTGACTGCCATGACCTCTTGCCTGTATTTATTTCTATTGTTCATCTCTGGTGGCCATTACAGTCAGTCCGTCTATGTGTTGCTTGTTTGTTTGGCCAGTGTCCAGCAACCTAGCACTTATTTCTTGTTCTCAGTCTGTTTGTACCTTGGCCTATGCTGACTTTGAATTGTGTAACAATCTTGCCTTGCTTGCTGCCTGCTCTTCCCCTGACTCTTGCATCACTGGCTGTACTGTAGAAGATTACAATTCAGAGTTTAGATGTTGGTCTACTTTAAGTTGCTAGAAAAAGTAAAGAGAAATCCCAGGCGCCTACCCTAAGGAGGCTAGGTTGAAGTAAAATTGGATGGAGAGATAGATTGGCCAAAAAATGTATTTTAATAATGGATTAAATTATTAAAAACAACGAATTATAACATATTTAAACACATTAAATACAAAAACTTCATGGATCCATGATATATTGCATAAATAGCATAAAAAACTAAAAATCAAGAATAGATAGTCGATAAAAAATCGATAAAAAAATCGATAAAAACTAAGGTGATCCTTAGGTGATTATGTGCGGTACTGCTTCAAGATGTTCCACACATAAAACCTAAAATACAACAACAACAATTGCAGACAATCCTAATGAACAATTGCAGACAATCTTAATAAAATACTTTACAGACAATATTACAGACAATTTTAGTAGACAATTTTAGTAAAACAATATGAAGTGAAGCGGTGTAGTAAAACAATAAAAAACTTGTAGTGGAAAATCCAAAAAATCCAAAAAATGTGAATAGCAACTTTCCAATGGGGAGAAAATAAATAAATCAATAAAAAGAAGTCTCTAGTCCTGTAAAAAATATATATATATATTCCAGTGTCTGACGATCTCAAAAATATTAGTGAAAAAAATGACGAAACCTGTGCAAATGCTGAGAAACTTGAATGTGGGAAATTTCACAAAGAAAATAGTAGTAAATAGTGTTGCAGCGGTTCAAAAATCCAGCAGAAAAAAAGAAGAAAAGAAAAATAGTCCGTGAGAAAAAATAAGTGAAAAGAGAGTGTAGTTAAAAATAATCCTGTGATAGTGCTCCTAATACTCTTCAAACATGTGTGACTTCAAAATCGGTCTTCAGTTAAAATATAAAAATGCAAAAAATACACGAACAATAACCTGTGGAAAAAAACAGAACAAAATATAGTGTAGATGGTTCTAAAATTGTAGCAAATAATAGAATGAGGCTTACCAGTGCTGGTCAACGCGTTTCGGCCTATATCAGGCCTTTATCAAGACTGGTTTCAGGTAGCAAATGGTAGCCTTATATAGGGTGTTTGACCGGATGTGGTTTAGTACCTACTTCCGGTTTGGCGAAATTAATTATTTAGACAAAACAGTTTAAATCTATGTCTCATTATGTATAGTTGGGTGGGGTATTTCCCCAACTTTATGCTTATACTTAGATGTTTTCTATTTCCAATTTTGTCCTATATTTCTCCTTCCTAGTGTCTCCGTTGAGTTCCGTGACGTCACTTCCGGTCTAGGTAATTTATGCGATCGGATGGTCACGATCTAAGGATCAAATTTTTGTGATCTAAAATTAGGTAGTAATTTAAAAGTTGGGCCGGGTATTAGTCCCACTGCTTCTTGCTTGGCATTTCTATTTTCTCAATTTTTTCCAATTTTTTCAGTTATTTCCATTTCATCTACTGGGTCCGTAAACAGACCGACCTGATTGGTCGTGACGTCACGGCCTCGAGTTAGCGCCTTGGATTGGGTATAGAGGTTGTGTGTCAGTTAACTTGCTCTCTGATAGGTGTAAAATCAGGATATGTTGATTGGATATTAAAGGTGTGTGTCAGTTATCCTGCTTCCTAATAGGTGTATAATCGGGCTGTGTTAATAGACCTATATTATAGGTGTATGAGTGCCTGATCGTTCTAATTTGGTATAAGGGATTATACCTTATAATTGTAAATATTTGTTATGTTCAATATAACATTTGTTATGTTCCATACTACTTTAAGTTGCTGAAATGAAACAGCTCGTCAGAGTTAATTTCACCTAGAGTTAATCTGAAGCAATTAAAGATGAATTGGCTCTGGACTAGTCTCCTGCTTCTTTAGAAGCTTTAGACTTGCTGGTTATAAACTTGCTGGTTATAAATATGAACCGATGGATGAGAGAGAGCAGGCTAGAGATACGTAATCTATGAATACATGCTGAAATGCATTCTGCCCTTATGAACCCATGTTCTCATCCTCCTGTTCCTCCAGCACTGGTAACTATGACTGAACCTATGAAGATTGGTGTGGCCAGTGCAATTCTTTTGGGCTAGAAGGAGAATATTTGAGGTGCCAATCACTTAATTCGCTCTTATCCTTTAAGAGGTCGATGCTCTTCTGGTGAGTCAGCTCCAGCCATCACCTCCCCTTACAATGTCAATTTTAGAGAATTCAACTTATTTTATTGTCTCTATTTTGCTCAAGTGGGATCAGCAACTTATACATGTAGCAGCCTTTTTTGTCTCGGGAGCTACAGGTTTTTTCATTGATAATAATTTTGCTATTCAACATCATATACCAAAGTTGTCTAAATCCACTCCTGTGCTTATACTGGTCATAGATGGATCCTCCATAAAACATGGACCAGTCACTCATTAAACTGCTCCTTTACTTACAGTTATTCAACCTGAACATAAAAAAAATAGTTATCCTTCAATTTGGTTCAGTCACCTATGTTTCCCCAAGTATTGGGTCTGCCCTGGCTTCGTCAACACAATCCTGTAGGGATTGCAAAATGTGCTATGTTAACAGAAGATTCTACTCTGGAAATTACCCTTTAATTTACAAAAGCAGCAGATCCCAGATATGTGTTTTCAAGATATGTTCAGCAAAAAAAGGCCAAAGTTCTTCCTCCTCATCAGCCATACAACTGCCCTATAGATCTTCTTCTTGGTGCAACCATACCTTATGGTCATATTTACCAACTTTTGTAGCCAGAAGTGGCCACTTTTAAAGCAATATCAATTATTATCAACTGAATAACTTTACAGTAAAGAACTGGTTTCCTATGCTTTAAATTCCATATCTTTTAGAGTGTTTACGCTCAGCAAACATATTTTCTAGACTCAATTTTAGAGGAGCATATCATTTTTTAGACACTCGTAAAGACAAATGGAAGATGGCTACAGGCATTTAGAATATTTAGTGATGCCTTTTTGGTTATGTAATGCCCAAGTCCTTTTTCAAGCTTTTATTTATGATACTTTTAGAGATCTGTTGGAGATATGTGTGGTGGTCAGGGCCGCCACTAGAAATTTTGGGGCCCATGACTTAACCATTGATCATGCCCCCCCCCCTTGACATGTGTAATTTTTGACCAAGTGACTAAAACTTATATGCACTTTATTCTTAGTCAAACTTGGAAATGTTGTAAAGTAGGTAGTAACACACAAACACAGAAACACACAGACACACTCATACACTGAAACACACACACTCACACATAGGGATTCACATATAGACACTCTAGACACTCTAGCAGACACGCAAAGATACACACTCAGACAAAGACACCCAAACAGACACTCAGCACTTGTTTACATTGACCTGACAAGTAATGAGGTAGACTACAGTTTTGTCAAAAAAGGAGATTTACAAAACAAAATATGGAGTTCTGATTATCTTTTTGTCAAGGAAGATGCCATGTAAATGATGACAACAGCATGCAGTGGCTGAAAGGAAGGGCCCAGCACTGCCTAAACAATAATTTAAAGGTTAAATGGTGGATTAGTAACTTCCAGAAAGGTCTCATTAGTCTCAAAGTCTGTAGAAAGATGTGAATAATCAGTAGTAAGGTCAAAATGTCCTAAAAAGTAACAGACAATGGACACACACACACAAACTCAAACACAAAATTGCACATACACCCAAGGAAACACCAACAAAGACAGCCTCAGAAAACACACAAAGACATACACACACACACACAGAAAACACACAAAAACATACACACACAGAGAGACAACCACATAAAACACAGAAAGAAATACATACACACCCTCACTGAGACCTCCACAGAAAACACACAAAGACATACATACACCCTCACAGAGACACCCACAGAAAATGCACAGTCATACACACACCCTCACAGAGACACCCACAGAAAACACACACCCTCACAGAGTCATCCACAGAAAAAACAGACAAACATACATACACACCCCCAGCCTCACAGAGACATCCACAGAAAACACACAAAGACATACATACACACACCCTCAAAGAGACACCCATAGAAAAAACACAAAGACATATGCACACACCCTCACAGAGAGACCCACAGAAAAAAAAATACATACACACTAATAGAGACAAAACAAAAGCACAAAGACATAAACACAGACACCCAATGAAACACTCACAGGAAGTAACATTTCTGCAAATTGCATCCCCTAAATCAACAGTGTGTGGCATGCATGATAAAAAAAATTGCAGAATTTAAGAGATCACTTTTTAAAGAATCATATTTGTAAATGTGCAAACAAAAATAATTCTGTGAATTCAAAATTGTACATTAATGATCTGGGTAGATGGCTAGATGAAGAAAAATACTTTTAAAAGGTTGACATATGTTTTTTTTTTTTCCCCATTTTCCCCAACCAAGAGCACCACTTCAAATATAGTGTACAAATGTTCCCATCTGTAAGCTGTACTTATCGATTTTGAAAATGCTGTAATCTATATGGTCTTGGTGGAGCCATAAGCTGTGGTACTCATACCATTAGATCTGGTTAAATGCAGGATTTAGGCTTGTTTGTATGTATTTCAAAATTAAGTCAGCTGTAGTGTAAACTGAACAGTTTTAAGTTAACCTGTCTCATTTCAAACACTGAGCAATCTTAGTCTGAGAGTATAACATTTTATGCAGCTGTACAAATCTTAGATAAAATGCCTCCTTGCATCTGGAAGTCCATGCATAAAGGGGCAGTAAACGGGAATGTAATTAATATATATTTCTTTCATGTAATTAGCAAGAGTCCATGAGCTAGTGACGTATGGGATATACATTCCTACCAGGAGGGGCAAAGTTTCCCAAACCTTAAAATGCCTATAAATACACCCCTCACCACACCCACAATTCAGTTTTACAAACTTTGCCTCCTATGGAGGTGGTGAAATAAGTTTGTGCTAGATTCTACATTGATATGCGCTCCACAGCAGGTTGGAGCCCGGTTTTCCTCTCAGTGTGCAGTGAATGTCAGAGGGATGTGAGGAGAGTATTGCCTATTTGAATGCAATGATCTCCTTCTACGGGGTCTATTTCATAGGTTCTCTGTTTTCGGTCGTAGAGATTCATCTCTTACCTCCCTTTTCAGATCGACGATATACTCTTATATATATACCATTACCTCTGCTGATTTTCGTTTCAGTACTGGTTTGGCTTTCTACAACATGTAGATGAGTGTCCTGGGGTAACTAAGTAAGCTTATTTTCTGTGACACTCTAAGCTATGGTTAGGCACTTTTTTATAAAGCTCTAAATATATGTATTCAAACATTTATTTGCCTTGACTCAGGATGTTCAACATTCCTTATTTTCAGACAGTCAGTTTCATACTTGGGATAAATGCATTTGTTTCAATCATTTTTTCTTACCTTAAAAATTTTTGACTTTTTTCCTGTGGGCTGTTAGGCTTGCGGGGGCAGAAAATGCTTCATTTTATTGCGTCATTCTTGGCGCTGACTTTTTTGGCGCACATTTTTTTTTCTGTTTCCGGCGTCATACGTGTCGCCGGAAGTTGCGTCATTTTTTGACGTTTTTTTGCGTCAAAAGTGTCGGCGTTCCGGATGTGGCGTCATTTATGGCGCCAAAAGCATTTAGGCGCCAAATAATGTGGGCGTCTTTTTTGGCGCTAAAAAATATGGGCGTCATTTTTGTCTCCACATTATTTAAGTCTCATTATTTATTGCTTCTGGTTGCTAGAAGCTTGTTCACTGGCATTTTTTTCCCATTCCTGAAACTGTCATTTAAGGAATTTGATCAATTTTGCTTTATATGTTGTTTTTTCTTTTACATATTGCAAGATGTTCCACGTTGCAACTGAGTCAGAAGATACTTCAGGAAAAATCGCTGCCCAGTGCTGGAGCTACCAAGCTAAGTGTATCTGCTATAAATTTTTTGGTATCTGTTTCTCCAGCTGTTGTTTGTATTGCATGTCATGACAAACTTATTAATGCAGATAAAATTTCCTTTAGTACTGTTACATTACCTGTTGCTGTTCTGTCAACATCTAATTTTCAGAGTGTTCCTGATAACATAAGAGATTTTATTTTTTAAATCCATTAAGAAGGCTATGTCTGTTATTTCTCCTTCTAGTATACATAAAAGTCTTTTAAAACTTCTCTTTTTTCAGATGAATTTTTAAATGAACATCATCATTCTGATACTGATAATGGTTCTTCTGGTTCAGAGGTTTCTGTCTCAGAGGTTGATGTTGATAAATCTTTGTATTTGTTCAAGATGGAATTTATTCATTCTTTACTTAAAGAAGTATTAATTGCATTAGAAATAGAGGATTCGGGTCCTCTTGATACTAAATCTAAACGTTTAAATAAGGTTTTTAAATCTCCTGTAGTTATTCCAGAAGTGTTTTCTCTCCCTGATGCTATTTCTGAAGTAATTTCCAGGGAATGGAATAATTTGGGGCAAAATCTCTAAGGTTAATGGGGCTGTCTCTACTCCTGCTAAACGTACTACTATTCCTATGGCAGATAGTACTTCATTTAAGGATCCTTTAGATAGGAAGATTGAATCCTTTCTAAGAAAAGCTTACTTATGTTCAGGTAATCTTCTTAGACCTGCTATATTTTTAGCGGATGTTGCTGCAGCTTCAACTTTTTGGTTAGAAGCTTTAGCGCAACAAGTAACAGATCATAATTTTATAGCATTATTATTATTCTATAACATGCTAATAATTTTATTTGTGATACCATCTTTTGATATCATTAGAGTTGATGTCAGGTATATGTCTCTAGCTATTTTAGCTAGAAAAGCTTTATGGCTTAAAACTTGGAATGCTGATATGTCTTCTAAGTCAACTTTGCTTTCCCTTTCTTTCCAGGGTAATAAATTATTCGATTTTCAGTTGGATTCTATTATCTCAACTGTTACTGGAGGGAAGGGAACTTTTTTTACCAAAGGATAAAAAAATCTAAGGTAAATTTAGGTCTAATAATCATTTTTCGTTCCTTTCCTCACAACAAGGAACAAAAGCCTGATCCTTCATCCTCAGGAGCGGTATCAGTTTGGAAACCATTTCCAGTTTGGAATATATCCAAGCCTTATAGAAACCTATAGCCAGCTCCTAAATACCCATGAAGGTGCGGCCCTCATTCCAGCTCAGCTGGTATGGGGCAGTTTACGTTTTCTTTAAAGGTACAGAATTGGCTTCAAGTTAAGGCCTCCTGCAAAGAGATTTTTTTTTTCTTTCCCGTGTCCCAGTAAACACAGCAAAGGCTCAGCATTTCTGAAATGTGTTTCAGATCTAGAGTTGGCTGGAGTAATTATGCCAGTTCCAGTTCTGGAACAGGGGCTGGGGTTTTATTCTATCTCTTCATTGTACCAAAGAAGGTCAATTCCTTCAGACCAGTTCCGGATCTATATATTGAATCGTTATGTAAGGATACCAACATTCAAGATGGTAACTGTAGGACTATCCTGCCTTTTGTTTAGCAAGGGCATTATATGTCTACAATAGATTTACAGGATGCATATCTGCATACTCCGATTCATCCAGATCACTTTTAGTTTCTGAGATTCTCTTTTAGACAAGCATTACCAGTTTTGTGGCTCTACCGTTTGGCCTAGCGTCAGCTCCAAGAATTTTTTTCAAAGGTTCTCGGTGCCCTTCTGTCTGTAATCAGAGAACAGGGTTTTGGTATTTCCTTTTTTGGACGATATCTTGGTACTTGCTCAGTCTTCACATTTTTGCAGAATCTTATACGAATCGACTTGTGTTGTTTCTTCAAGATCATGGTTGGAGGATCAATTTACCAATCAGTTCATTGTTTCCTCAGACAAGGGTAACCTTTTTAGGTTTCCAGATAGATTCAGTGTCTATGACTCTGTCCTTGTCAGATAAGAGAAGTTTAACATTGATATCAGCTTGTCAAAACCTTCAGTCACAATCATTCCCTTTGGTAGCCTTATGCATGGAAATTTTAGGTCTTAGGACTGCCACATCGGATGCGATCTCCTTTGCTCGTTTTCTCATGCGACCTCTTCAGCTCTGTATGCTGAACCAGTGGTGCAGGGATTACACAAAGATATCTCAATTAATATCTTTAAACTGATTATACGACACTCTCTGACATGGTGGACAGTTCACCATCGTTTAGTTCAGGGGGCTTTTTTGTTCTTCCGACCTGGACAATAATCTCAACAGATGCAAGTCTTACAGGTTGGGGAGCTGTGTGGGGGTCTCTGACGGCACAAGGGGTTTGGGAATCTCAGGAGGTGAGATTACCGATCAATATTTTTGAACTCCGTGCAATTTTCAGAGCTCTTCAGTCTTGGCCTCTTCTGAAGAGAGAGTTGTTCATTTGTTTTCAGATAGACAATGTCACAGCTGTGGCATACATCAATCATCAAGGAGGGACTCACAGTCCTCTGGCTATGAAAGAAGTATCTCGACTTTTGGTTTGGGCGGAATCCAGCTCCTGTCTAATCTCTGTGGTTCATATCCCAGGTATAGACAATTGGGAAGCGGATTATCTCAGTCGCCAAACGTTGCATCCGGGCGAATGGTCTCTTCACCCAGAGGTATTTCTTCAGATTGTTCAAATGTGGGAACTCCCAGAAATAGATCTGATGGCTTCTCATCTAAACAAGAAACTTCCCTGGTATCTGTCCAGATCCCGGGATCCTCGGGCGGAAGCAGTGGATACATTATCACTTCCTTGGAAGTATCATCCTGCCTATATCTTTCCGCCTCTAGTTCTTCTTCCAAGAGTATTCTCCAAGATTCTAAAGGAATGCTCGTTTGTCCTGCTGGTAGCTCCAGCATGGCCTCACAGGTTTTGGTATGCGGATCTTGTTCGGATGGCCTCTTGCCAGCTGTGGACTCTTCCGTTAAGACCAGACTTTCTGTCGCAAGGTCCTTTTTTCCATCAGGATCTCAAATCCTTAAATTTTAAGGTATGGAGTTTGAACGCTTGATTCTTGGTCAAAGAAGGTTTCTCTGACTCTGTGATTAATACTATGTGACAGGCTCGTAAATCTGTGAGATATATTATAGAGTCTGGAAGACTTATATTTCTTAGTGTCTTTCTCATCTTTTTTTCTTGGCATTCTTTTTGAATACCGAGAATTTTTCAGTTTCTTCAGGATGGTTTAGATAAAGGTTTGTCCGCAAGTTCCTTGAAAGGACAAATCTCTGCTCTTTCTGTTCTTTTTTCACAGAAGGATTGCTAATCTTCCTGATATTTCATTGTTTTGTACAAGCTTTGGTTTGTATAAAACCTGTCATTAAGTCAATTTCTCCTCCTTGGAGTTTGATTTTGGTTCTGGGGGCTTTTCAAGCTCCTCCTTTTGAACCCATGCATTCTTTGGTCGTTATATTACTTTCTTGGAAAGTTTTGTTTCTTTTGGCCATCTCTTCTGCCAGAAGAGTCTCTGAATTATCTGCTCTTTCTTGTGAGTCTCCTTTTCTGATTTTTCATCAGGATGAGGCGGTGCTGCGAACTTCTTTTGAATTTTTTACCTAAGGTTGTGAATTCTAACAACCTTAGTAGAGAAATTGTGGTTCCTTCATTATGTCCTAATCCTATGAATTCTAAGGAGAAATCATTGCATTCTTTGGATGCTGTTAGAGCTTTGTATTATTTGTCATCTTTTCCGGTTCTAGAAAAGGCCAGAAAGCTTCTGCCATTTCTTTGGCATCTTGGTTGAAATCTTTATTTCATCATGCTTATGTCGAGTCGGGTAAAACTCCGCCTCTAAGGATTACAGTTCATTCTACTAGGTCAGTTTCTACTTCCTGGGCGTTTAGGAATGAAGCTTCGATTGATCAGATTTGCAAAGCAGCAACTTGGTCCTCTTTGCATATTTTTTCTAAAATTCTACCATTTTGATGTGTTTTCTTCTTCTGAAGCAGTTTTTGGTAGAAAAGTTCTTCAGGCAGTGGTTTCAGTTTGAATCTTCTGCTTATGTTTTTCATTAAACTTTATTTTGGGTGTGGATTATTTTCAGCAGGAATTGGCTGCCTTTATTTTATCCCTCCCTCTCTAGTGACTCTTGTGTGGAAAGATCCACATCTTGGGTAGTCATTATCCCATACGTCACTAGCTCATGGACTCTTGCTAATTACATGAAAGAAAACATAATTTATGTAAGAACTTACCTGATAAATTCATTTCTTTCATATTAGCAAGAGTCCATGAGGCCCGCCCTTTTTTGTGGTGGCTATGATTTTTTTGTATAAAGCACAATTATTCCAATTCCTTATTTTATATGCTTTCGCACTTTTTTCTTATCACCCCACTTCTTGGCTATTCGTTAAACTGAATTGTGGGTGTGGTGAGGGGTGTATTTATAGGCATTTTAAGGTTTGGGAAACTTTGCCCCTCCTGGTAGGAATGTATATCCCATACGTCACTAGCTCATGGACTCTTGCTAATATGAAAGAAATGAATTTATCAGGTAAGTTCTTACATAAATTATGTTATTAATTAAAAAAAGCATATCTGCCAAAAGGGCACCTACCATTTGTGTATTGAGGAAGAAATATTTCTGCATGGCTTTAAATATAGAATTTCTACAGCATTGTCAAATAATCATAAATACACTGCTGCTAAAAAAAAATGTTTTTATGGACCTCTGGCCCCACCATACAACTACTACTACACTAAAGTTACAATTCGAAATTGCACAAAGAAATAAAAAACATTTACTAAGTAAGTCCTACCTCCTCTGCAATGCTGTCTGACTCAGGCACACACTGTACAAAGTGTCAAGTCTGTCTCACACTGTGCATAGTGGTTTAGTGCACACTCAGAAATCCTCTCAAATGCTAATACTCTACTCCTTGTAATAACATTTCCTATGCTCAATTAGCACTCAGCTGTAGTTCCCACTGGTGGCTGCCAAAATGAAACATTTTTTAGTTGTTCTTGCCTCATGGGCCCCCCTGGCCCATTGGGGCCCTGACAGGAGTCACCCCTGTCACCCCCTGATGGTGGCCCTGGTGGTGGTGTACCTAGATGACATTCTTGTGTATTCACCTTCTATAGAGGTACATTGAAGACATATGATTAGGGTTCTCTCCAGATTATGAATTCATCATCTGTATGCAAAATTGGAAAAACTTTCGAAGTCTGGGTGATTAAGGATTGGCCATCCTTACGTGACAAAAAAGAGCTTCAACATTTTATTGGCTTTGCCAATTTCTATTGTAAAATTATAAGAAATGTTTTTCAGCAGATTGTGCCACTCACAGCTCTTATATACTCCAATGAAACATCTTTTAACAAGTTCAAGTGTATGTTCACTCAAGCCCCCATTCTGGCTCATCCAGATCCTTCACTGTATTATATTGTGAAGCCTGATGCCTTGTAATATGCCATGGGAGCTAACGACAAGCATCTCCGAATTCTTTACGTCTTATTGCTTACTTCTCTAGATGTCTAACTCCAGTTGAAGTAAACTGTGAGGTAGGGGATCATGAGCTGTTTGCAATCAAATTTACACTGGAAGAGTGTAGATGCCTTTAAAAGGGGAAGAACATCCTTTCACCGTATGTACAGACCACAAAAATTTGGATTACCTTTGTTCAGCTCAATGCCTACGCTACTGACTCATATTATGTTTTCAACAGACTGATATCTTTAAGGCTCCCAAGTTAATTTTCCAATCACATCATTTCCTTCCTACCCACTCCTCTCTGTGGTCTCAAATTAAAAAACTGCCTGAAGATCAAGGGTCAGATTACAATTTGAGTACAAAATATTGCTTCCCCTAAAGCAATATTTGCGCTCATCTTAGTAATACCAGCACACCCAAATGTGCACTGGTATTATAAGTGAGGTGCAATGTGACCTCACGTGTTCATTGCACAGAAGCATTATGCTCACAGGAGCATGCTTCCATAGGCTCCAACGGGTACCTCGTTCTCATGCCTTGAGACAGGGCATGATAACTAGCATATCAAAGGGGGTAAGTCGTAGGGAAGCAAATATAAATATATATGTATATGAATATATACACATATATTTAAGTGGTAATGTGGTACATATTAACACATAAATATATATGTATATAAGCATATAAATATATATTTACTGGGAACAAATAGTCCCCAGAGACTGCAATGTAAAGGCACTATTCAATGCCGTTTTTCTTCTAACACCCCACACCCACAAACTTTAGCCCCCAAAAACAGCTCTGTGCAGTTTTTTTTTAATACTACATTTAAATAAAAAGGGACATCACACATTTTTTGGAGAGCAATTGGGGGACATTTAAAAAATTAACCAGAGCGCTAATTGCTACCGTGAAAGGGTATGATCCTGAGGAGCACTTTTTTGGAGCCATGGAGAATCTACATGCAGATGCCCTCATTCATGCATTTCATTTGGCTCATTTGCATCATTCAGGAGGTGTCCAGAGGTGTTCTGAGGCCACCTTTTAGGAGGGGCACTATCAGTTACCTTGTCTGCTCGAGTGGTGGTGTCTGTATCTGGTCGTTGGGATCACACTGCTATGTGGGGATCACTTGCTCATGTTCAGCTGCAGCATCTGCATCGACGTGTTTCCAGGTCTGGTAATCTGGCAGGTGTTCTTTCTTGTTCCCATATTCAATATCCGTGTGCATGTGTGCTTCTTGCATTCCTAGTGGTCGGCATCATAGAATACTTTGCTTATGCACTTACACAGGTAAATGTACATGTTTCTCACCTGTTGCTAGTCACGCCCCTTGGCCTTTATAGTAACATCAGTCTGTGTTTGCATTGTTTGTTTGGCCAGTTTCAATCAACCAAGCACTTATTCATTGTTCTCTGTCTGTTCGTACCTTGGCCTACCCTGACTTGTTTCCAAGTATCCTTTTGTAAAAGTAACTCCTGTTTAAGGAATCCCTCCACCTGACACCGACTAGTGGCCAGAAACAGTAACGCTGAACTTGAACACTGCGGTGTCATTGGCATTCTTGACAAATGTTTTGGCATAGTTATTTTATGTATTGTCTAAAATAAACATTATAAATAACATTAGCCAAGTGTTTGTAATACACTTTAAAATTAAATATACAAATTTGAAATTTTAATGAAAACTACAATAGAAAGATGCATCCTAGCTGCATGCTGATATACGCTGTCAATAGTAAATGTAAATTTGAAAAACCTATTTTTTATCATGAAAATCATTTTGACTATTGACTTTACTATGAGGAACACTCCATTTTCTTTGATAAAAAGATATCTAGCCTCTTATATATGCGGTATATTTTTTGCAATTAATATGTATGTGTGCTATGATTAATTTTGTACTAATCTTCCTGATTCAAAGATCTACAAACCATCTTTTTGTTGCATTGTGTCTGAAAAATAAATTCTGAATTGTTGGTTAGCCATATCACAATACCAACAACATTAAAGGACCAGTCAACACAGTAGATTTGCATAATAAACAAATGCAAGATGACAAGACAATGCAAAAGCACTTAGTCTGAACATCAAATGAGTAGTAGATTTTTTTTCTGATAATTTTAAAAGTTATGTCTTTTTCCACTCCCCCTGTACCATGTGACAGCCATCAGCCAATCACAAATGCATACACATACCATGTGACAGCCATCAGCCATTCACAAATGCATACACACTTATTCTTGCACATGGTCAGTAGTAGATGGTGACTCAAAAAGTTTAAATATAAAAAGACTGTGCACATTTAGTTAATGGAAGTAAATTGGAAAGTTGTTTAAAATTGCATGCTCTATCTGAATAATGAAAGTTTAATTTTGATTGAGTGTCCCTTTAACTAAACTGGACCCAGTACTACATTCACTCTTCACACCTTTGTGTATTTTACTGTGTATATTTTTAATAAGTTATACCTTCTATATGTGATTGAATGCTTATAGTGACTTGCATCATACGATTCTGGAGTGGCTCCATATCAGCCCTATTAATTATCATAGCACGTGGTATTCAATACATATAAATTACTGTGGCAGCAACAAATGGTGGATGAGGTGACAATGTGTTCTAGTTTCATTTAACTGATGATGACATTTCATAAATTTCTCCATGAAAGTTCCAAACTCTTTGTTCTGCAATAACAATAGAAGGTTTGCTGCTCCACTGTGTCATGTATGCTAATTATACAGACTGGACATTTATCATTGTCTCCACAGTGAATGGTATTGTCACTTCTTATTCCACTTAATATAGCTTTTCTTCTTTGGCAAGGCTACACACTGTAAATCATTCTGTCTGAATACTGCTAATTCATTGTACAGTAACAGTGATTACCAGTTAAGGCAATTGATTATTTAATTTGCTAAGATGATTGGCTTGTATAAAGGATTTATATATTTTATAGAGGATATATATATATATATATATATATATATATATATATATATATATATATATATATATATATATATATATATATATATATATATATATATATATTGTTTATATGACAGCTAAAGTGTTTCAGATTAGTAAAATTGACATTTTTAATGAATTCCAAGATAAATGTGTCTTTGCTTCACATGTGGTTACGTTACTGAAAGCTTCTTAATTAAGGAGTATATAAAATATTCCATGAATTCTAATTTTCATCTTAACATAAACCTTTAAAGAGGCCTACTCTTAAAGACAAACAATTATGCCTAGATTATAAGTGGATTGTAAAAATGGTAGCACAATCAATAGCACCTCCATTTTTACTTCCATATTACATGTGGAAAGTAAAATGTTAGTGCTTGAGCGAAAGCCTAGAGAGAATTTTCAATGTATCCTTCCTGGTAAAATATTTTATAAATAAATAATTATTAAACGGCTAGATTACAAGTTTTGCGTTATGAGTGAAAAAGCCTGATAACGCTGCTTTTTCACTACCGCTGGTATTATGAGTTTTGCATGTATATCTGTAACGCACACTTTTTTGTCCGTAACGCAATGTAACTACCGCATCTTTCAAAAAGTCCTTTTACAATGGGACTTCCACAGCACCGGAATTATGAGTTTGCCTGTCCGGCCAAAAAGTGAGCGGTAAAGCTTATACCATCATGATCCATACCGTAAACTGAAAGTCAGTAGATATAGGTTTTACGCTACAAAGCTGTAACATAAAACTCATAACTAAAGTGTTAAAAAGTGCACTAACACCCATAAACTACCTATTACCCCTAAACTGAGGCCCTCCTGCATCGCAAACACTAAAACACTAAAATAAAATTATTAACCCTGGGGGCGGAGTCTAGCCACGCTAGAAGATGGCTGCTAGTTAGAAGGGCTCCCATCTCGCACACCGACAAAAAGCTATTTCGGAGGACATACAACCACATATTTCCATCCCCAAAGTACCCGCTTACTGAAAATATCTGCCTGCACTAGCCTGAGGCTCCAAAGGACATCTGAATTGCCGTTTACCGGAACAATACTTGAGGCCTTACTCTGTGCCGCCGAAAAGATCACTAAAGTCCCAATCCTGACTTGTTCCCATAAACAGTGCGGAGGCTGCGGCGGATGAAAGCGAAAAATACCTACAGCCTTATTAAGGAGCACGGTAGTTCCGATCAAGGTGAGCATTTCAAGTTTTAATAACTCTGAAGGAAAACTCCATCAAGCATTAACTACCACACTGTTAAGGAAGTCTCTGGGGTCCTGTGAATGGTTAATACATAATTAATAATTATAATACATAATTAATGCATATTCAAACCGTTTATGGGGAGACCTCTGACCGGACTGAGATTACATTGATAAGTTTATCATGGGACAAGCTCTGCAGTTTATGAAATACCACTGACTGCGTCACAGCTTGTACACAGGACAGCTCCATTGAAAATAACAATATCAATAGCGATCAGACTCAGAGGGGCTCTTTCATAAAAACAACTTTATTATCTGATACAAAGCCCTGTAGGTCCACAAATTTAAACGGACAGCACTTCAGTTATTAAAACAACAACCTTGACAGAGAGCTCTTATTTGTATAGACCTCATCTCTTACAGTACAACTATATAAACAGCATTCATGGCTACTCCTCAAAATTTTTATTTTAGAATAGGGTAGGGCATTTTTTTATTTTGGGGGGCTTTGTTATTTTTTTAGGGGGCTTAGAGTAAGTGTAATTAGTTTAAAATTCTTGTAATCTTTTTTTATTTTTTGTAATTTAGTGGGGTTTTTTTGTAATTTAGTGTTTGTTTTTTTTGTAATTTAGTGTTTGTTTTTTTTGTAATGTAGTTTAGTTGATATAATTGTAGATAATTGTAGATAGTTTATTTAATTTATTTATTGATAGTATAGTGTTAGGTTTAATTGTAACTTAGCTTAGGATTTATTTGACAGGTAATTTTGTAATTATTTTATCTAGGTTTAATTTAATAGCTATTGTACCTGGTTAAAATAAATACAAAGTTGCCTGTAAAATAAATATTAATCCTAAAATAGCTACAATATAATTATTATTTATATTGTAGCTATATTAGTGTTTATTTTACAGGTAAGTATTTAGCTTTAAGTAGGAATAATTTATTTAATAAGATTTATTTTATTTCGTTAGATTTAAATTATATTTAACTTAGGGGGTGTTAGTGTTAGGGTTAGACTTAGCTTTAGGAGTTAATACATTTATTAGAGTAGCGGCATGGTCCGGTCGGCAGATTAGGGGTTAATACTTGAAGTTAGGTGTCGGCGATGTTAGGGAGGGCAGATTAGGGGTTAATACTATTTATTATAGGGTTTTTGAGGCGGGAGTGAGGCTGATTAGGGGTTAATACATTTATTATAGTGGCGGTGAGGTCCGGTCGGCAGATTAGGGGTTAATAATTGTAGGTAGGTAGCGGCGATGTTGGGGGGCAGATTAGGGGTTAATAAATATTATGTAGGAGTCGGCGATGTTAGGGGCAGCAGATTAGGGTTACATAGGGATAATGTAGGTTGCGGCGGTGTGCGGTCGGCAGATTAGGGGTTAATAAATGTAATAGAGTGGCGGCGATGTGGGGGGGCCTCGGTTTAGGGGTACATAGGTAGTTTATGGGTGTTAGTGTACTTTAGAGCACAGTAGTTAAGAGCTTTATGAACCGGCGTTAGCCCAGAAAGCTCTTAACTCCTGGCTTTTCTCTGGGGCTGGAGTCTTGTCGTTAGATTTCTAACGCTCACTTCAGCCAAGACTCTAAATACCAGTGTTAGAAAGATCCCATTGAAAAGATAGGATACGCAATTGACATAGGGGGATCTGCGGTATGGAAAAGTCGTGGCTGAAAAGTGAGCGTTAGACCATTTCATGACTGACTCTAAATACCAGCGGGCGGTTAAAACCAGCGCTAGGACCCCCTAACGCTGGTTTGGATGGCTAACGCAGAACTCTAAATCTAGGCGAGTGATACAAATTCTTTCAACCTCAAATACGCTGGAATTCTGCAGCGTATTTGTGGCGAGGCTGATTCGCCTTAGTTATCAAGCCCTAGATATCGGCAAAAGTAGAAATTTTTGACGTAAGCTTCGATCCGCCGGACTCAGTCCGACACAGATCGATTCTTACGTCACTACAGATGTTACACACACAAGTGTGGCACAATCTGACTACTTTTGCTAGTTATCAAAAAACTAGCAGGTACGCTTGGCACTTTTCCGGCCCAGCGTACCTGGTTTTCAAACCGCCGCCCCCATAGGAATCAATGGGAGTCTGACCATAGCGAAAGTTCATGTTCGCTGCTGCCAGACATCCCATTCATTCCTATGGGAGCTGTCTACACCTAACACCCTAACATGTACCCCGAGTCTAAACACCCCCAATCTGCCCCCCCCCCCCACACCGCTGCAACTAAATAAATGTATTACCCCCTAAACCGTCGCTCCTGGAGCCCACCGCAAGCTATACTAAATATGTTAACCCCTAAACCGCCGCTCCCGGTCCCCGCCGCAACTATAATATATGTATTAACCCCTAAAACGCCGCTCCCGGACCCCGCCACCACCTACATTATACCTATTAACCCCTATCCTGCCCCCTATACCGTCGCCACCTATAATAAAGTTATTAACCCCTATCCTGCGGATCCCGGACCTCGCCGCAACTAAATAAATAGTTTAACCCCTAAACCGCCGCTCCCGGACCCCGCCGCAACCTATATTAAACTTATTAACCCCTAATCTGCCCCCCACCTACACCGTCGCCACCTATAAGTTTATTAACCCCTATCCTGCCCCCCCCCCACACCGTTGCTACCTATAATAAGTTTATTAACCCCTATCCTGCCCCCCTACACCGCCGCCACTGTAATAAAATTATTAACCCCTAAACCTAAGTCTCAAAAATGTAACCATACAGCCTCAACACAGGTTCCATTTGTTTTGTAGTGAAAGACGACAAGTTAAAAACACAAGTTGAATTAGAGGAAGTACTCGGGGAGATCTTCTCCTCTTGGCTTCACCATCACCAATTAATCCACTTTATTTCTCATCATAAGAATAAAGAAGATCTTGGCGGGAAAACCACACCCTTTGAAGAGCTATGTACTTTAACAGATGTTCCATCTCACCTCATTTCTAAGCTTTATAGAATATTACTCTTCCCTGATTCAACAAATCTCCCGGCATACACACACTCCTGGAAACGGGAACTTTATTATGAGGTAGATGATGACACATGGCTTGAAGCCTTTAGACTAACCAAAAAATCTTCTGTTTCAGCACTAATTCAAGAAATTCATCTAAAACTCTTGTGCAGGTGGTATTTAACCCCATCCCGACTGCCTAAGATCTATCCCTCACTTAATTACACATGCTGGAGAAGTTGCGGTGAGGAGGATACTCTACTCCATGTTTGGTGGTCATGTCCCAGATTGAGAGAGTTTTGGTCCGGCATTTTGTTGGACATCTAGGAAACGCTTGAGTCTCAGATACAACATAGCTCTAGCACTATCTTATTCCTCTCTCTCCCTAAGATGCCCTGCCTAGGCAAACAATCTTTACTTCTAATCATGCTCACAGCTGCTATAAAACTCATTCCAAAGTATTGGAAAACCCAAACAGTCCCCTCCAAAGACGAGTGGAGAACATTGGTCTCCGATCTTCTGGCCCTTGAAAGATACCATTACTTAAAAACACATTGATTATAGGTTCACGAGATGATGGTAGCATTATGGCAAAAAAAGATATAATTTTCGACACTACATCCCGGAGAAGCATGATCCCCACCCCTTTTTTTCCCTTCTCCTTTACAATTACTTCTTTCTTCCTTTCTTCTAAATTAAAAGAACCTTTGTGGAAGCTTATACTTATGCATATGATTTTTTTTTTAAATTGTCTGACACCTTGAGGAACTTAATCGGTAATTTTTATTATAAATATAAGGTTTATAGTTCCTCCTGTACATTTGACCTCTGTTAGAATAGACAACCCTGGTCAGTTTTGTATAAAATATGTCGATCTCTGCCTTTAATGTTTAATGGAAAACTGTACCATATGTTTACTGTATGATGGAATAAGTTTCTTTGTTGTCATTCTATTTATCTTAATACAAATATAATATTTTTTTTTTTAAATTAACCCCTAATCTGCCGCTCCCGACATTGACACCACTATAATAAACATATTAACCCATAAACCGCTGCACTCCCGCATCGCAAACACTAGTTAAATATTATTAAACCATAATCTGCTATCCCTAACATCACCGCAACTTACATTACTGTTATTAACCCCTAATCTTCTGCCCCCAAAATTGCTGCCACTATACTAAAGTTATTAACACCTAAACCTAACCCTAAGTCTAACCCTAACACCCACTAACTTTAACATAATTAAAATAAATCTAAATAAAAATTACAATAAATACCTAAATAATTCCTATTTAAAACTAAATACTTACCTGTAAAATAAACCCTAAGCTAGCTACAATATAACTAATAGTTATATCTTAGCTATCATACGGCTATATTACGAGTTTTGTGTTATGAGGGGTGAGGTATTAACTTGCACGTTATTGTCACCGCTCACTTACCTACAACAATGGTATTACAGGTTTTTCTAAACCCGGCATTAAAAGGCAAGAAGTGAGCGTAGAGCAAAATTGTGCTCCATACCGCACTCCAATACCAGAGCTGCTTAAATCAGCGGTGAGCTGGTTGTACGTGCTTGTGCATGATTTCCCCGTAGACATCAATGGGGAGAGCCAGCTGAGAAAAAGTCTAACACCTGCAAAAAAGCAGCGTAAAGCTCAGTAACGCAGCCCCATTGATTCCTATGGAGAAACACATTTTATGTTTACACCTAACACACTAACATGAACCCCGAGTCTAAACACCCCTAATCTTACACTTATTAACCCCTAATCTGCCGCCCTCGACATCGCCGACACCTACATTATATTTATTAACCCCTAATCTGCCGCTCCGGACATCGCTGACACCTACATTATACTTATTAACCCCTAATCTGCTGCCCCCAACATCGCCGACACCTACATTATATTTATCAAGCCCTAATCTCCTGTCCCCAATGTCGCTGCAACATAACTACACTTATTAACCCCTAATCTGCCGCCCCAATGTCGCCGCCACTATAATAAACATATTAACCCCTAAACGGCCGCACTCCCGCATAGCAAACACTAGTTAAATATTATTAACCCCTAATCTGTCACCCCTAACATCACCGCCAACTACCTACAATTATTAACCCCATTATATTAAATGTATTAACCCCTAAACCTAAGTCTAACCCTAATACCTCCTAACTTAAATATAATTAAAATAAATCTAAATAAAACCTATTATTAATAACTAAATAATTCTTATTTAAAACTAAATACATACCTGTAAAATAAACCCTAAACTAGCTACAATATAACTAATAGTTACATTGTAGCTAGCTTAGGGTTTATTTTTATTTTACAGGCAAGTTTGTATTTATTTTAACTAGGTAGAATAGTTATTAACTATTTACTAACTACCTAGCTAAAATAAATAAAAATTGACATGTAAAATAAAACCTAACCTAAGTTACACTAACACCTAACACTACACTATAATTAAATTATTTCCCTAAATTAAATACAATTAAATAAATTAAATACAATTACCTAAATTACAACCCCACCACTAAATTACAGAAAATAAAAAACAAATTACAAGATCTTTAAACTAATTACACCTAATCTAATAGCCCTATCAAAATAAAAAAGACCCCCCAAAATAATAAAAAAAAACCCTAGCCTAAACTAAACTACCAATAGCCCTTAAAAGGGCCTTTTGCGGGGCATCACCCCAAAGAAATCAGCTCTATTACCTGAAACAAAATACAAACACCCCCCAACAGTAAAACCCACCACCCACACAACCAACCCCCCAAATAAAAGCCTAACTAAAAAAAACTAAGCTCCCCGTTGCCCTGAATAGGGCATTTGTACGGGCATTGCCCTTAAAAGGGCATTTAGCTCTATTGCAGTCCAAACCCCTAATCTAAAAATAAAACCCACCCAATACACCCTTAAAAAATCCTAACACTAACCCCCGAAGATCCACTTACAGTTTTGAAAAGCCGACATCCATTCTCAACAAAGCCAGGAGAAGTCTTCATCCAAGCGGCAAGTGGTCCTCCAGACGGGCAGGTCTTCACCCAGACGACATCTTCTATCTTCATCCTTCCGACACGGAGCGGCTCCATCTTCAAGACAACCGGCGCGGAGCATCCTCTTCAATCGACGGCTTTTTCTACTATGAATGTCTCTTTAAGTGACGTCATCCAGATGGCATCTTCTATCTTCATCCATCCGGCGCGGAGCGGGTCCATCTTCAAGACATCTGACGTGGAGCATCCTCTTCTTCTGACGACTACCCGATGAATGAATGTTCCTTTAAGTGACGTCATCCAAGATGGCGTCCCTTAGATTCCGATTGGTTGATAGAATTCTATCAGCCAATCGTAATTAAGGTTGAAAAAATCCTATTGGCTGATGCAATCAGCCAATAGGATTGAACTTCAATCCTATTGGCTGATTGGATCAGCCAATAGGATTGAGCTTGCATTCTATTGGCTGTTCCAATCAGCCAATAGAATGCAAGCTCAATCCTATTGGTTGATTGGATCAGCCAATAGGATTGAAGTTTAATCCTTCATGGATGAAGACTTATGCCCATCTGGAGGACCACTTCTCCTGGCTTGAATGAAGACTTCTTCCGGCTTCATTGAGGACTTCTCCTGTCTTCATTGAGGATGGATGTCGGATCTTCAAAACTGTAAGTGGATCTTCAGGGGTTAGTGTTAGGTTGGTTGTGTGGGTGGTGGGTTTTACCGTTTGGGGGGTTGTTTGTATTTTATTTTCAGGTAAAAGAGCTGATTTCTTTGGGGCAATGCCCGGCAAAAGGCCCCTTTAAGGGCTATTGGTAGATTAGTTTAGGCTAGGGTTTTTTTTATTTTGGGGGGGGGCTTTTTTATTTTGATAGGGCTATTAGATTTGGTGTAATTAGTTTAAATATCTTGTTATTTGTTTTTTATTATCTGTAATTTAGTGTTTTTTTTTTTTGTAATTTAGCTAATTGTATTTAATTTATTTAATTGTATTTAATTTAGGTAATTTATTGAATTGTAGTGTAGTGTTAGGTGCTAGTGTAACTTAGGTTAGGTTTTATTTTACAGGTCAATTTGTATTTATTTTAACTAGGTAGTTAGTAAATAATTAGTAACTATTTAGTAACTATTCTACCTAGTTAAAATAAATACAAACTTGCCTGTAAAATAAAAATAAAACCTAAGATAGCTACAATGTAACTGTTAGTTATAGTGTAGCTAGCTTAGGGTTTATTTTATAGGTAAGTATTTAGTTTTAAATAGGAATTATTTAGTTATTAATAGTAGGTTTGATTTAGATTTATTTTAATTATATTTAAGTTAGGGGGTGTTAGGGTTAGACTTAGATTTAGGGGTTAATAAATTTAGTATAGTGGCGGCGACGTTGGGGGTAGCAGATTATGGGTTAATAAATGTAGGTAGGTGGTGGCGATGTTAGGGATGGCAGATTAGGGGTTTATAATATTTAACTAATATTTGCAAGGCGGGAGTGTGGTGGTTTAGGGGTTAATATGTTTATTCTAGTGGAGGCGATGTCTGGAGCGGCAGATTAGGGGTTAATAATGTTATTTTAGTGTTTGCTATGCGGGAGGGGTTTAGGGGTTAATAGGTAGTTTATGGGTGTTAGTGTACTTTTTAGCACATTAGTTATGAGTTTTATGCTATGGCTTTGTAACGTAAACTCATAACTACTGACTTTAAAATGCGGTACAAATCTTGACGGGATAGGGTGTACTGCTCACTTTTTGGCCTCCCAGGACAAGCTCATAATACCAGCGCTAAGGAAGTCCCATAGAAAAAAGACTATACCCAATTTGCATAAGTTGATTTGCGGTAAGGCCAAAAAAGTGTGTGGTACCCTTAAATCTGCAAGACTCGTAATACCAGCGGTCGTAAAAAAGCAGCGTTATGAGGCTTAACGCTGCTTTTTTACTCATAAAGCAAGACTCGTAATCTAGCCGTTAGGTTTTATTTTTATTTCACAGCTAAGTTTGTATTTATTTTAACTAGATAGAATAGTTAGTAAATAGTAATGAACTATTTACTAGATACCTTGTTAAAATAAATACAAAGTTACCTGTAAAATAAAACGTAAATTAGTTTTAATTGGAATTTATTTAGGTATTAATTGTAATTTTTATTCAGATTTATTTTAATTATGTATAAGTTAGTGAGTGTTAGGGTTAGGGTTAGATTTAGGGTTAGGTTTAGAGTTAATAACTTTAGCATAGTGGCGGCGACGTTGGGGGCGGCAGGTTAGGGGTTAATAAGTGTAGTTAGGTGGCTGCGATGTTGGGGGTGGCAGATTAGGGGTTAATAACTGTAATTTAAGTGGAGGCGGCATTGGGGGCGGCAGATTAGGGGTTAATAAGTGTAGGTAGGTGGCGGTGGTATTGGGGGTGGCAGATTAGGGGTTAATAAGAGTAATTTAGGTGTCGTGATGTTGGGGGCGGCAGATTAGGGGTGTTTAGACTCGGGCTTTATGTTAGGGTGTTAGGTGTAAACATAAATTTGCTTTCCCCATAGGAATCAATGGGCTGCGTTACGGAGCTTTACGCTCCTTTGTTAGGCTTTTTTTTAGCCGGCTCTCCCCATTGATGTCTATGGGGAAATCGTGCACGAGCATGTAAAACCAGCTCAAAGCAGGGCTGGTATTTGAGTGCGGTATGTAGCTCAATTTTGCTCAACGCTGACATATTGCCCGCTAACGCTGGGTTTTTTTAAACCTGTAATAGCAGCACTATAGGGAGGTGAGCGGTGGAAATAACTTGCAAGTTAGCACCAAGCCGCTCATAATGCAAAACTCGTAATCTAGCCGATTGCAGTTCCAAGGAATCACACTTTCCCCTATTAAACAACTGCCAGGGTGCTGTAAAATTAACAATCAATTTCACTGTCAATAAACAGTTTTACTTTTGCTGATACAAACCCAGCAATGTGGATTCATTGAAAATTGTATATATACGTATTTGTATGTATGTGTGTATGTTGTATTAAAGGGACACTAAACCCAAAAAAAATCTTTCATGATTTAGGTAGAGAATACAATTTTAAATAACATTCCAATTTACTTCTATTATTTAATTTGCTTCATTCTTAAGATATCCTTTATTGAAGAAATAGCAATGCACATGGGTGAGCCAATCAAACGAGGCATCTATGTGCAGCTACCAATCAGCAGCTACTGGGCATACCTAGATATGCTTTTCAGCAAATGATATGAAAATAATGAAGCAAATTAGATAATAGAAGTAAATTAGAAAGTTTTTTAAAATGGCACACTCTTTCTAAATCATGAAAGAAAAAAATTTGTGCTTCATATCCCTTTAACCCCTTAATGACCAAGGACATGCAGGGTACGTCCTCAAAAAGAAGACAGTTAACGCCTGAGGACGTACCCTGCACATCCTCGGTCTGGAAAGCAGCTGGAAGCCATCCTGCTCGCTTCCAGCTGCTTTCCAGTTATTGCAGTGATGCCTCGATATCAAGGCATCCTGCAATAACACTTTTTAAGCCATTTGATGCAGAGAGAGCCACTCTGTGGTATCGTTGGTGGGTGGGAGCCGATGTGGGAGGCGGGTGGTGGCCATCAATGTTCCTTGTGATGTGGAGGGGGTCGGGATCGTGGGTGGAGATGGCCGGGGGCGCGCACGGAGGCGCGTGCACGGGGAGGGAGCGGGTGGGAACTGCTACACTACAGAAAAATTATTATTAAAAGTGGGAAAAAGGGGGCAATCGATTGGGAAAAATATATCAGTCAGGGGGTGGGGGTTGGTCTGTGATGGGGGGAAGCTTCACTACAGAAAAAAAACACAAAAAAACCCACTTTTTTTTTTTTTGCAAACTGGGTACTGGCAGACAGCTGCCAGTACCCAAGATGGCCCCCAATAAAGCAGAGGGGGAGGGTTAGAAAGCTGTTTTGGGGGGGATCAGGGAGGTTGGGGGCTAAGGGGGAATCCTACACAGCAGCATATGTAAATATGCTAAAAAATATAATAAAAAAAATTCAAAGATACCTTTTATTTTAGTACTGGCAGACTTTCTGCCAGTACTTAAGATGGTGGGGACAATTGTGGGGTGGGGGAGGGAGCTGTTTGGGAGGGATCAGGGGGGACGGTGATGTGTCAGGTGGGAGGCTGATCTCTACACTAAAGCTAAAATTAACCCTGCAAGCTCCCTACAAACTACCTAATTAACCCCTTCACTGCTAGCCATAATACACGTGTGATGCGCAGCAGCATTTAGCGGCCTTCTAATTACCAAAATGCAATGCCAAAGCCATATATGTCTGCTATTTCTGAACAAAGGGGATTCCAGAGAAGCATTCACAACCATTTGTGCCATAATTGCACAAGCTGTTTGTAAATAATTTCAGTGAGAAACCTAAAATTGTGAAAAATTTTACGTTTGTTTTAATTTGATCGCATTTGGCGGTGAAATGGTGGCATGAAATATACCAAAATGGGCCTAGATCAATACTTGGGATTGTCTACTACACTACACTAAAGCTAATATTAACCCTAGAAGCTCCCTACATGCTCCCTAATTAACCCCTTCACTGCTGGGCATAATAGATGTGTGGTGCGCAGCGGCATTTAGCGGCCTTCTAATTACCATAAAGCAATACCAAAGCCATATATGTCTGCTATTTCTGAACAAAGGGGATCCCAGAGAAGTGTTTACAACCATTTATCCCATAATTGCATAAGTTGTTTGTAAATAATTTCAGTGAGAAATCTAGTTTGTGAAAATATTTTTGAAAAAGTGAACAATTTTTTTTAATTTGATTGCATTTGGCAGTGAAATGGTGGCATGAAATATACCAAAATGGGCCTCGATCAATACATTGGGATGTCTTCTAAAAAAATATATACATGTCAAGGGATATTCAGGGATTCCTGAAAGATATCAGTGTTCCAATGTAACTAGCGCTCATTTTGAAAAAAAAGTGGTTTGGAAATAGCTAAGTGCTACTTGCATTTATTGCCCTATAACTTGCAAAAAAAGCAAAGAACCTGTAATCAATGGATATTTCTAAACTCAGGACAAAATTTAGAAACTATTTAGCATGAGTATTTTTTGGTGGTTGTAGATGTGTAATAGATTTTGGGGGTCAAAGTGTTTTCCTCATATTTTGTATTTATTTTTATAGCAAATTATAAGATATGATGAAAATAATGTTATCTTTTGAAAGTCCATTTAATGGCAAGAAAAACGGTATATAATATGTGTGGGTACAGTAAATGAGTAAGAGGAAAATTACAGCTAAACACAAACACTGCAGAAATGCAAAAATAGCCTTGGTCCCAGATGGTCAACAAATTGAAAAGTGGTCTGGTCACTAAGGGGTTAATGTGTATGTATGCGAATGTACACACACATACACAAACTTTTATATATGTTGCGGGTAAAGTCAGATATTGGGTAATTCTAGGATTTCTCGGGTAAAACGAACATTACCCAAGAGCCTGTGGGTAAAGCCTGATGTAAGATCATAAATCCTCTCAGAGTCATCGAGTCACTGCATCAAACATATATAGCATGCACTGTAATTCCCCTATCTTCACTATCTATTTTGCCTCCACCTGGGGGGTTCAAGGTGGGCGGAGCCCCCATTGTCAACTTCCTTCCCCAAGGTTCACTTTGGGTGGATGCCAGAGGATCGGCGGGTGGCCTTCCTTGAACCCCTCATGCAGGGTGCAAAAGAAATAGTGTAGATGATGGAATTACAGTACATCAGGCTTTACCCACAGCTGATTGGGTCATGTCCATTTTATCCATGTAATCCTAGGATTACCCGGATTTCTTACTTTACCCATGTAACATATACACCTTTGAGCACTTCTTTGTCCAACACTTTGTCATATACGGTACTATATCCTTACAAAACACTGTTAAACAATTTTTATTTGGAAAAACCTCACATATTGCTCAGAATGTGTATATCTGTGCTAAATACTTTAATATATTATACATGTGTTTAGTTATACTTTTTTTGAAGTCCATTACTTCTGGCTTCCAAACACACTGTAAATTTTAAGCTTTATTATGTGTTGCACTTGCCCGCTACACATAACTCATAACTTATAATATGGGTGATGTTATTGATGCCAGCACTATCCATTACAAGTATAGGGTGCGCTAAAAAAATGTCAGCTGCACTAATATTCTCTG
This sequence comes from Bombina bombina, assembly GCF_027579735.1. Lineage (NCBI taxonomy): Eukaryota > Metazoa > Chordata > Amphibia > Anura > Bombinatoridae > Bombina > Bombina bombina. The sequence goes on from NC_069500.1 coordinate 381,986,983, forward strand.
GTTAATACCTTTAACTATTCACTTGTGATATCAGATTGTGCACTATTCTTAGTTATTGTTTTATTGTTTTGCAGTTTCTTATCTGATCATCTATACTAAGGCCAACTAAGGACAGATATGTGTCAGTGTTAGACATCAAAGTCTGCAGTGTGCTTTTTCAATTCTAAGAAATGGAAAGATTTACCATTATCAGAGTTAAATAGCAGAAAAAGTGTCTAAATAAACAATGAAAATGTACTGCAAAGTTGTCTTTCTGTGTATAATAGAACATTTTATATTACAATCTCAAAGTATTTCATGCTCCTTTTAATGTTCAATGTCCCTTAAAAGAACAGTCAACTCCAGAATTGTTGTTGTTTTAAAAGATAGATAATCCCTTTATAACCCATTCCCCAGTTTTGCACAACCAACACTGTTATATTAATATACTTTTTACCTCTGTGATTACCTTGTATCGAAGCATAAACCCCTGTTCATATTGCGTTTAGAACCACCATTCCTGACATAACCCCTACGTGCAGTATTGCTAATGCTTCTAGTTCTACCTGCACTTCTTATTACATTTGCCCCCCTGCCTCTTCCTCTATTAACATTTTCTGCAGTTATTGTTTTGGCCTGCTGCCCTCTTTCACTTGCACCAGTAACATTGTGGCCTGCTTCCCTCCTTCCCCGCCCACCATGTATCTCCCCTCAAGCAACGTTCCCTCATGGTGCGCACCTTGGAGCTCCTGAGGGACCGTTGTTGCTCCGGTGCTGCCGTGGATCAAAATGGCTGCACCGGAAGTAACCCCACCTACTTCCGGTTGCGCGGCCAAAGTTAATGCGCCACCAGAAGCAGTTGCAGTACCGGAGGCTCCGGTAAAGGACCAGGCCCAACGATTGAGGGCCCAACGGGCGGTAAGGAGGTGGGGACCAGAGGGGGTGGTAAATAGGCCGGTGGTGTGGAGATAGGATTGAGGGCCCTGCTAAGAGGAATCATGCAATCGGGCCTAGGAGCCTGGGGGGCAAAATGTAAATTTAGTGATGTGGCGATCGGAACCAACGGTCTGAGGGGGTATTTGATGAGTATGAATTGGTGGTGTGGCGGTCTGATCGTTCTGCGCAATAATGGGAACCCTGGATAGGCCAGGCCCAATTTGCTGCAGATCCGGAGTTAAGTGGGGGATATGGGCCTGCACAATTCCGGATTGCTGATCCAACACAACAGGGCTAGTGGTAGTTTGAACAGTTGGAGCTAAATGGGGCATAGGGGCCTGCAGAATTCCGGATTGCTGATGCACAACAGGGACAGTTAGTGCAGTGGGGGCCTGTGTAAAGCCAGCACTGGACATTGCTGCTGCAATGTAAGTTAGGAAATTAGATACAGCAGGGACATCAGTAGATGGCACAGCCTGTAATAAACTTGCAAACTGACTAGGATTAAATTGCTGAGGCTGTAAAATCGAAATAGGGGCCTGCACTTCCTCTCCCACAAGCTGAGATTCTTGCACTATACTAACATTATCATCCCCATCTGCAATAACATTCTCCTGAGAAGGAGCTGCATGGACCTGGGCCAAAACCACACTTTGATTTTGTATAGATGGGATGTAATCTGATTCAGTAATATTTTTTCCCTGTGTACTTATCTGCTCTTTTGCCTTTCCAGCTTCTGCATTGTCCTGATAGCGTCTTGGTGGAAGAACTGAACGCCTGGAACGATGCATGTTCGCCAAAGAAAGGAAGAAAAACTGGACAGCACAAAGAAAACACTTCACAGCCTGGATTGGATGGAGAAGAGGAAGTTGGAAGGGGAATCTCAGCTTTTAACAAGGTAAGGAGGGGCATACCCTAACCTGCAACATTGTTGCACCTAGAACCCAAACCTCTATCTCCTATCCCACTTTCCTGCAGCCTTAACCCTTAGCCTGCTACAGGCCCATGCTGGGTCCTACACAAACGTTATTACCCATTCCCCAGTTTTGCACAACCAACACTGTTATATTAATATACTTTTTACCTCTGTGATTACCTTGTATCTAAGCATCTTCTGACAGCCCCCTGATCACATTACATTTTATTTATTATCTGTTGACTTTAATTTAAGCCAAATCTGCCACAATCCACGGGCGTGATCACAATGTTATCTTTATGGTTTACATGAACTAGCTGTCCCCTGTTGTGGAAAGCAAATAAAAAAGCATGTGACAAGAGGCGGCCTTCAAGGGCTTAGAACTAAGAATTACAAAGAGAACAAAGCAAAATTGGTAATAAAAGTAAATTGGAAAGTTGTTTAAAATGACATGCCCTGACATGCCCTGGCTGGTTCCGGTGGAGGAGGAGCTCAACAGGTGTTGCTGAGCCCACACCTCCAGCCACACACATACTGGCGGTGGATTGTTTTGCGCGCCTGCTCCAAGTCCTGGGGCTTTTTGTAAGGACAGCTTGGTAAAAGCAGCTCTGGAACCCTTTACCAGTGGCCCATCATCCCACTGGTTCATACTAACTCTTTTCATTGCCTGGACTCAACTTGTCTCTATTTTGACTTACCCAGCCTAAAAACTATCTCTCATCACGCTATCTACCCTCTCTGCTTTAGATTGTATCTCCCTCCTCCTTCAAACTAAACTCTGCCACTCCGCTCAAACTTCAAACCTTATCTCCCCCACTCCGCCTGTAGCCCTCGCCAGGAAAATCTTCAGCATCTTTGACCGCTCTGTTATTACCTGAACCTCACCTGCGGTACCGCTGGAAGTGCCCCCCCTGCAGCGTTGCAGCTTGGTGCCCGCCCTCTCCCTCCCCCACCGGTGCTGCGCGGGAGGGAGCTGGGCTCGATCTTGGATTGGGGTGCTGACGCTGGAGCCGTCCCTCTCCGGCTGACGCCGGTGTTTGATGCAGCCCTCTTGCTCTCCTCCCACCGTTGCTGCGTGAGGAGAGTCGAGCGCGACCTTCAATAGGGGCGGAGGGGAAACGGCTACTGGAAGCAGCCCCGTGTCGGCTTGCGGGGACCTGGACGTCGCTGGTGAACACGGCGAGTGGACAGGCGGAGGCAAGGGGTGAGTTTACCTGAACTTTTTTCTTATTCCACTGTGGGTTAGACACTGCTCCTGGATACCTGAAGAGGCTCCTAAAAGTTTCAGGTTAGACCCGCTAAAAGTCAATTCTCTAAAGGCAGAGGTGAATAGGAGGAGGAAGGGGGGAGAAAGAGAAAGAATCAGGCTGATGGCGAATGGCCTGGAAGCTAACCAAGGGGGATAAACCTGAGTCGCTAAAATCGTCTAGAGCACTTAATTCAAGTCAACAAGCTCTCTTGCTCCCTATCTTGATATCCTAACTGTGGACTAAAAATACACAAAGGGGCAATTTGAACTTAAGAAGAGACCGAGAATAAAAAGACTTCTTCTATGAGAATATTTGCTCAATTTTTAACAACTTGAATATGCTCTCTCACTTTCCCCCTACCTGTTACAAAAGTTTCAAAACCTGATATTATTAACTGATTAACCTGCACTTCTCTTTTTATTTGGGATATAACACTATCTAGCTTCATTAGATTGTGTATATACTGATATTATTTATGTAAAAAGGAATTGTCTTTGTTTGATGGCTTTTTAAAAAAGTGTTACTACGCTACACATATCTTCCTAAAGATGGGTCATTAAGGTTTAAATTGAATCATATCACTAACTAATATTCTTACTGACCCTTTGAAAGGTTTACTTGATAGTTAGTGTAGCTGCAAAAAGCAAAAATTAACTGTATTACCTGAGTTTTTTTCCCTGCTCTCTGTCTACGAAAAAGACACAATAGGGATACAGGCAGCAAGCTCCTGACCTAATTGTGGTATTTAATACTTTACTACAACAATAATAAACAGGGGTAATCTCCCCTAGTTTCTTCCCTTAAAAATAAAATATTTCTAATCAAGTCTTTAGATTTTAAAGAACTCCCTGAATCAATATTACCTGCTTATTCATATCACCTAACACTAATAAGAGCGTGGTAACTCCTGATACTTAGTATACTGAAAATTACTGTGCCACATGAAATAAGCATATATCTAGCACTGCGCAATATCTGGTAGTTTCAGCCTTTAACAAATTTGAATAAGCTCCTTCAACTTGTTTGTTGTTTTTTTTTTTTTTTTTTTTTTTTGATACAAAAGTTTTAAAACCTGATACTACCAACTGATGATGTTGCACTTTTCTTCTTGTTTTGTATATAATACTGTCTAGCTTTTGCCAGATTGCGTACATACTTATACTGCATAGGCAAAAAGGAATTGTTTTTTGTTTGATGGCTTTTTAAAGGTGTCACTACGCTATACATACAGGTATCTTACTAAAACTGGGTCATTAAGGCTCAAACTGAATCTTCTTATTAATCAACACTCTCGCTGACCCTTTGAAAGGTCTACACGATAACTAGTATAGCTGGAAAACCAAAATTTATCTGTACTACCTGAGTTTCCTCCCTGTCCTGTGTCTGGGAGGAGGGGGGAGGGAGGGGGAGGGGGAAGAGAGAAAAAAAAACATACAATAGGGATACAGGCAGCAATCCCCTGACCTATCTGTAGTATTCAATACCTTATCACAATAATAGTAAACAGGGGTAATCTCCCCTAGCTCCTTCTCTTAGAAATAAAATACCTCAAATCAATCCCTTAGATACTAAAGAACTTCCTGAATCAATATTATCTGCTTACTCATATCACTAATTGACTCCTTATTGCTAAAGAGGTTTCCCATTAACTTGCTGTCGATACTATTCTGTCAAATATCCTAAACCCAGTGATTAAAAATACTAAAGCCCTCATACTTTAGAAAAAGTGAGCAGATAAATAACATACAGGGTAAACGCGAATACACAACGTTTCTCTAAACGTCTTTTCCTTTTTTTTTTTTTTCTCCCCCTCCCTTTTCCCCCTCTTTTCCCTCTTTCTCCTCTTTTTCCACTTATCTACACATTCACCCAAATAGCACGTAATTTAAATAGGGCATCACAAGTCACAGCCCGACACTGAATTGGTGCATTCTTCCACGCCCACCCCACTGATTCCCTTTCAGGGATCTTAAGATATATTCTTCCTTAGTTCACTTTTTTCTCTCTTTTTTCTTTTTTTTTTTTTTTTTTTTTTTTTTATCACAAACAACACAATTGGAAAATTCCACACGAAGACACTACCCTAGATCTGGCGTACTCACAACTTCCTGCCCGACTCAATCTCCTCCCATAGGTCACGTACCATCTCCCCACATTCCCCCACCTCCCTTGCACCTCTACGTTTCTTCTTTTCTTTTTTTTTTTTTTTTTTTTTTTTTTTTTTTTTTTTTCTTTTCTTTTCTTTTTTTTCCCTTTTTTCCTCTCCCTCTCCCCCCTTCTTTCCTTCTCTCTGCTTCTCTCTCTTCTATAGAGAAGTACATGGATAAATTTCTTGGTATCTCTTCGAAAGCATCCTCACCAGGAATGGCAGGTAGACAAAGAGATAAGAAATCCAAAAACACACAGGACTCAACAGCTGAGATTCAATCAACTTTATTAAGTGCAGCCACACCCGAAGTACTAAATGTCCAAAATCTAGTTGCCAGCATTTATGATGCCCTCTCTCCCAAATTCGACGCTCTTAGGATGGAAATTAAGCAGGATATTTCCTCTCTATCTCAGGAAATCAGACAATTCTCCTCAAGAATGCAGGAGGTTGAGCAGAGAGTATCGGATCTGGAAGATACGGTAGCAGTACAAGGCACTAAGTTGGACAGCATCAGTTGCAGTAATCAAAAAATTCTTATGAGACTAGAAGACCTTGAAAACCGTAGCAGAAGAAACAACATTAGAATAATAGGTCTTCCAGAGGAGAAACAATATGAGGACCTTGCCCTCTTTGTCTCTGACACACTAAAGACAGCTCTCAAACTCTCGCCCTTACACAACAACATCTTGGTAGAGAGGGCCCATAGATTGGGCCCACCACAATTAGCTCAAAAATCTAATAGGCCAAGACCTGTTATTGTAAAGCTACTCAATTACCAGGACAAAATCTCTATTCTCCAGCACTATCATAAAACACAACCTCTCATTATTAATGGAGCTAAGATCCTTATTTTTCAGGATTTCTCGGCTGAGACAGCTTCCAAAAGGAGAGATCTGGCACCTATATGCACTAAATTCATAAATTCCGGAATAAATGCGACCATACTTTACCCAGCTAAATTAAAAGTTACTGTGAACGGAATAGTACATCTTTTCCTGGGGGCACACGCAGCCGAGAAATTCTTTATGTCCTTAGATTCCCTAGCAACAGACGATGCAGCCCCCACCTAAACAGTGTAGGTTCGATAACTGGGAAGACCTCTCATATAGGGCTAAATGGGTCAAGCTCCATATGTCTCAGGTGGTTTTATCTTGTTTTTTTTTTTTTTTTTTTTTTTTTTTTTTTTTTTATTTCTCTCCATTCCCTTTTCCCTACCTCTCTCCCTCATCTTACTTTCATGCTATAAAGATACAGAATAATAGAAAAACTTAGAATAGTTTCGTGGAATGTGGGAGGGATCTCCACCCCCATTAAACGGAAAACCATATTAACACAATTAAGGAAATATCAGACGGATATAGGATTAATCCAGGAAACCCATCTCAATGCAGAAGAATCTAACAAACTTAAGTCCTCATGGGTAAGAGACGTATACTTCTCGCCTAGCATAGGCAAAAAAAGGGGAGTGGCAATTTTAATTGGCAAAAGAGCTCAGCTTGAGGTGATCCACTGCGAGCCGGATCCGGAGGGGAGATATGTCCTAATTAAAGCAAAAATCGCCCAGGAAATTTATACAATTTGCAACCTATATGGCCCTAATACCTTTGATCCAGAATTCTGGAATAAAATCCAAACTAAATTTCTCCTGTACAATCAGGGGCTATCAATTATAGGTGGCGATTTCAACATGGCACCGCACTCCCCATTAGATAGACTTAGAGAATCTATGAAGCAAAAAAAACAGAAAAAGGATAATTTAGAATCTAAAATGTTTAAGAAACTAAAACAAAACCTAGCACTATACGATATCTGGAGAAGTCAGAATCCAGATGTTCAGGAATTCACGTGCCTCTCAAAAGCACATAAAACCATGTCTCGCATAGATCTCTTTCTCGTAGATGAGCGCTTGGGCTCCTTGAGAGCCCAAGCAGGAATTACCTCTATATTGCTATCAGATCACGCCCCTATTACTTTAGACATTAAGCCTGAACAATCAAGATTCAAATCTTCACGCTTCTTCTTTCCATATTATTTAGCGACAGATATGAAATTCAAAACCCACATTAGATCTAGATTTGAGGAATATCTCCGGTTTAATTCAGAATATACCGAACGTCCAGAGTTGTTCTGGGAAGCCGCCAAGGCGGTCCTTAGAGGAGAAATTCTAACCTACAAGATAGCCCTGACCAAGAAATTGAAGGTAAGGGAGAGAGAGATACAAAAAACATTAACTAATGCATATAATAAATTCATATTACAGAAGAACGCCTTGAACTGGTCTAAGTATGTACAGGCTAAGGAAGCCCGGGATACATTCTCTTTGACTCAACAAACACAAAAGGAATTAAAAACCCAGGCTAAACTTTATAGATTCGGGAACAAGTCCGGAAAGATGCTTGCCAGAATGGTCAATAACGAAAAAAAGCAACCCTATATCGAAGGACTCCTAGAGAAGGGTGTGCAAATCCTAAATCCGGATAAAATTGCATCCACATTGGTGAATTATTATCAGGAATTATACTCCTGTAAAGGCTATGATCATGACAAGGCCATGGAGTTCTGGAATATGATTAAAAGCCCTTCACTAATGGACGAAGATATCAGTATCCTTAACTCCCCCATATCAGCGCAAGAACTAACTGAGGCAATCTCTGGTCTTCCCACTGGTAAGGCAGCAGGTCCGGATGGATTACCTGGTGAATTTTATAAAATTCTTTCTTCAGAAATCTCTCCATATTTAATAAATTTATATAATGATCTTTATATCAAAGGTAAACCAATCCCTCCTTCATTCTCGGCATCACATACAACTCTGATCCTCAAGGAAGGGAAGGACCCAAGGCTCAAAGAATCTTATAGGCCAATAGCCTTACTTAATTCAGATTATAAGATTCTCACCTCTATCTTAGCAGCTCGATTACAGCAAATACTTCCACAGGTAATCCACCCGGACCAAGCGGGCTTCATGAATGGACGGAACTCCTCTGCAAAAATAAGGGAATTATTACTTACACTTGAATATTTGGAAAAGGCCCGGCAGGCGGGAGGGGGGAGAGAGGAAATGCCCGGAGCACCGGACATGGCTATCCTGTCCATTGACGCAGAAAAAGCGTTTGACTCTGTCACTTTCAAGCATCTCAACACCTCCCTGACAAAATTCGGAATTAAGGGTAAATTTCCTGAATTTGTTAAGAACCTTTATAAAGGCTCAGCTACACGCCTAATCATTAATGGCATGGTATCCCCATCAATAACTCTGGAAAGAGGAACCCGCCAGGGGTGTCCTCTCTCCCCTCTCCTGTTCAACGTGGCCATTGAACCTTTGGCAATCATGGTAAGACAAAATTTGGAAGGAATTAAGATCTCAAATCATGAAATGAAAATCGGCCTATATGCAGACGATGTACTATTATATATATCTAACACTAAAATTAACATCCCAAAACTTATGCAAATAATAGACCATTTTGCTACCTTCTCAGGATATAAAATAAATACAGATAAGTCAGAAATCCTTTGGATCCGAAGGGATAAAGACTCTTATACAGAAAATCCTTTCAAGAGAATAATAGATTCATTTAAATACTTGGGAATAAATGTTCCGGTGAATGCCGACAAACTATATGAACTTAACATACCCCCTATTATTAGGCAAATTAAAGAAAAGCTGAGAACCTGGCACACACTTCCACTCTCGGTCTCGGGTCGAGTGGCAATATTTAAGATGGTTCTTCTCCCGAAACTCCTTTATATACTTCTGAATGTCCCAGTAATCTTGTACGAAAAGGATGTAAGATTAATCAATAGCTTGATCAGCCAATTTCTCTGGCAAGGGAAAAAGGCACGAATTTCCCTTAAAAAACTCTCTCTCCCATGCGATTCTGGAGGTATGGCACTCCCAGATATCAGAGCATACAACCTCAGTTCCTTGGCACGAATAGCTACTAGCTGGATCTTATCTAAGGATTATATCCTAAATAACCATCTTGAAAGTAATGTCTGCGAACCTTATCTTCCCCTAGCACTCCTACACTCCCCTCCTAAAGAGCTACCCCTAGAAATTAAAAGACTGAAATCTATATCCAACCCTATCAGGGCTTGGTGGAAAATATCAAAGCTTTTATCTCTCAACCCTAAAATTTCAAAACACCTCACCTTGATAGGGAACCCAAACTTTCAACCCGGTCTACAGTCTGAGGTCTTCAATAGATGGCACAATAATGGACTAAATAAACTAGTCTTACTGATAGATGGGGACGGAAAAACCATTAAAACATTTGAAAAACTAAAAGGGGAATATAACTTACCCAACAAAGACTTCTTTGCTTATTTACAGATAAGGCATTTTTTCCTGGAAACAACCAGAGAGGTAGGATGGTCTTGGAAATTAGGTAAACTTGAAAATTGGCTTACACTTACGACGGTGGATCGGATCTCTATCTCTGTATGCTATCATCTTTTGGCTATTAGCAGGGGCAACCAGAATTTAGCAAGACTTGCTCTAACATGGACCTCACTCTCAGAACAAAATAGGGTAGACTCAAAAATAGTGCAACATTCCATAAGCAAAGTGAAAAAAACAACTCTTTCAGCTACTTGGCGGGAAGCACATATCAAAATTCTTCATAGGGCATATTTTACCCCGGAAACGGGTCGCAGGGTTCACAACTCAGGCTTCGATAAATGCCCCAAATGCTCATTCCCGGCAGCCAACTTAGAACACATGCTTTGGTTCTGTCCAAAAGTAAGAAATACTTGGTGCAAGCTTGAATATTGGTTGAATAAGGTGCTGAAAATTCCCCCTGTAACTCTTACCCTATATCAAATTATATTATGTAACGATAATCTAACTGAACGTCACCCTAATGACAACCTGATCTCTGTCTCGATATTAGCCACTAGATACTTAATTTGCAAAAAATGGAAAACGCGTTCAGCGCCCAGCGTATGCGAAATCCAAAACTGTCTAAAAAAACAATGCTTATTAGAACAAAAAGACACAGATATAGACAATGAAGAGGACAAAAGGAATTTTTTCAATAAATGGGCAATATATATTAAATCACTTCCTGAAAATGAAAAAGAATATATGATCTTCCCATTTCAAAATTCTGAACTAATCTTACTAGGCATCTGGTAGCTGGGCGAGACGAATGAGAGATGGCCACCTTCCCTTTCCCCTCCCTCCCTTTTTTTTTTTTTTTTTTTTTTTTTTTTTTTTTTTTCCTTCTTGGATTGTTTTTGTTTTGTTTTGTTTTAATTTAAATAAAATAAAAAAATTCCAACAATGAGTAATGACTAAATAGATGGATAATTCAGGTTAATCTATTGTATATATGAATTATAATATATACTTCATGTTTGGTTGATATTGTTTCTCGTTTTCTTTTCTTCTTTGTTATCATAACATGTATGACAAACTGAAATATCTCTTGTTTTTTTTTCTGTGCCGATATGGATATTGTATTCATTGTTGGTTATAAATAAATATTTATAAAAAAAAAAATGACATGCCCTATCAGAGGAGTGCATTAGCGGGCTTAATTCCCCTATCTCTGTTCAGGAAGTAGTCGATGTAATCTCTAAACTTCCTAACAATAAAGCGGCTGGTCCAGACGGGTTACCAAATGAACTTTACAAGATCTTATCTGCGGAAATCTCCCCCTATTTAACAAATTTATATAACGATATATATCAACGGCAATTCGGTTACACCCTTATTTTCTTCCTCTTTTACCACGCTAATACTTAAGGGAGGGAAAGACCAGTCAAAAATGGAATCATACAGGCCAATAGCCTTACTTAATTCTGATTATAAGATCTTAACTTCTATCTTAGCCTCCAGATTACAGCTTATCCTCCCAAAAATTATTCATTTGGACCAAGCTGGCTTCCTTAATAATCGAAATTCTTCAGCTAAAATCAGAGAAGTGTTAATCACTCTGGAATATTTTGAAAAAGTCTCACAGTCTAAAAAGGACAGAGAGAATCCACAGGATAAGGCTATCCTTTCCATTGACGCAGAAAAAGCGTTTGACTCTGTCACTTTTAAACATTTGATTACTTCTCTTCTTAAGTTTGGAATTAAAGGCAAATTCCCGGAATTTTTTCAGAACCTATATAAGCAGTCAGCGACAAGTCTGATAGTCAATGGATCGGTCTCTTCTTCAATATTATTGGAAAGAGGAACACGTCAAGGTTGTCCTCTCTCCCCACTCCTTTTTGATGTTGCCATCGAGCCTTTGGCAATATCAATAAGACAAAACCTAGAAGGCATAAAAATCTTGAAATATGAGATCAAAATTGGCCTTTACGCTGATGATATACTGCTGTATATATCTAATACTAATACCAATATTCCTAAGCTCATGCAGATAATCGATCAATATGGTACGTTTTCGGGATATAAGATTAACGCATCCAAAACGGAAATCTTATGGATGGATTCAGAAAAATAATGATTCATATTTAGATAACCCATTCAAAGTAGTGATAGATTCCTTTAAATATCTAGGGATAAATATTCCGGTAAAATCCGGGGACCTTTATGAATATAACATACCCCCAATTATAAAACAAATTAGAGAGAAACTTAGAATGTGGCAAAGTCTACCATTGTCACTTTCAGGGCTAATTGCAATATGGAAAATGGTTCTTCTCCCGAAACTGCTATATGTACTCCAGAAAGTCCCGGTAATTCTCTATGAAAAGGATGTACGTTTGTTGAACAGTATAATAGGTCAATTTCTCTGACAGGGGAAAAGAGCACGGATTTCACATACTAAACTCTCTCTCCCACGTGAGTATGGAGGCTTGGCACTCCCAGATATTTGAGCTTACAATCTTACCGCTAGATTTGGAGTTTTGTCGGTAACGACCCGAAAAACTAACGACGGCTTTTTTCTGTCCGCACCATAAAAATAACTCTGGTATTGAGAGTCCACATAAAGGCTGCGATAGGCTCCAAAAAAGGAGCGTAGAGCATTTTTAACGCAGCTTCAACTCTCAATACCAGAGTTGCTTACGGACGCGGCCAGCCTCAAAAACGTGCTCGTGCACGATTCCCCCATAGGAAACAATGGGGCTGTTTGAGCTGAAAAAAAACCTAACACCTGCAAAAAAGCCGCGTTCAGCTCTTAACGCAGCCCCATTGTTTGCTATGGGGAAACACTTCCTACGTCTGCACCTAACACTCTAACATGTACCCCGAGTCTAAACACCCCTAACCTTACACTTATTAACCCCTAATCTGCCGCCCCCGCTATCGCTGACACCTGCATTTTAATTTTAACCCCTAATCTGCCGCTCCGTGAACCGCCGCTACTTACATTATCCCTATGTACCCCTAATCTGCTGCCCCTAACACCGCCGACCCCTATATTATATTTATTAACCCCTAATCTGCCCCCCACAACGTCGCAGCCAGCTACCTACAATAATTAACCCCTAATCTGCCCCCCACAATGTCGCCTCCACCTGCCTACACTTATTAACCCCTAATCTGCCGACTGGAGCTCACCGCTATTCTAATAAATGTATTAACCCCTAAAGCTAAGTCTAACCCTAACACTAACACCCCCCTAAGTTAAATATAATTTACATCTAACGAAATTAATTAACTCTTATTAAATAAATTATTCCTATTTAAAGATAAATAATTACCTGTAAAATAAATCCTAATATAGCTACAATATAAATTATAATTATATTATAGCTATTTTAGGTTTAATATTTATTTTACAGGTAACTTTGTATTTATTTTAACCAGGTACAATAGCTATTAAATAGTTAAGAACTATTTAATAGCTAAAATAGTTAAAATAATTACAAAATTACCTGTAAAATAAATACTAACCTAAGTTACAATTAAACCTAACACTACACTATCAATAAATTAATTAAATAAACTACCTACAATTACCTACAATTAACCTAACACTACACTATCAATAAATTAATTAAATACAATTCCTACAAATAAATACAATTAAATAAACTAGCTAAAGTACAAAAAATAAAAAAGAACTAAGTTACAAAAAATAAAAAAATATTTACAAACATAAGAAAAATATTACAACAATTTTAAACTAATTACACCTACTCTAAGCCCCCTAATAAAACAACAAAGCCCCCCAAAATAAAAAATGCCCTACCCTATTCTAAATTACTAAAGTTAAAAGCTCTTTTACCTTACCAGCCCTGAACAGGGCCCTTTGCGGGGCATGCCCCAAGAAGTTCAGCCCTTTTGCCTGTAAAAAAAACCATACAATACCCCCCAACATTACAACCCACCACCCACATACCCCTAATCTAACCCAAACCCCCCTTAAATAAACCTAACACTAAGCCCCTGAAGATCATCCTACCTTGTCTTCACCTCACCGGGTATCACCGATCTGTCCTGGCTCCGATATCTTCATCCAACCCAAGCGGGGGCTAGACATCCACTGAAGAAGTCCAGAAGAGGGTCCAAAGTCTTCATCCTATCCGGGAAGAAGAGGCGATCCGGACCGGCAACCATCTTGATCCAAGCGGCATCTTCTATCTTCATCCGATGACGACCGGCTCCATCCTGAAGACCTCCACCGCGGACCCATCTTCTTCCGGCGACGTCCAACTGAAAAATGACGCTTCCTTTAAGGGACGTCATCCAAGATGGCGTCCCTCGAATTCCGATTGGGAGATAGGATTCTATCAGCCAATCGGAATTAAGGTAGGAATATTCTGATTGGCTGATGGAATCAGCCAATCAGAATCAAGTTCAATCCGATTGGCTGATCCAATCAGCCAATCAGATTGAGCTCACATTCTATTGGCTGTTCCGATCAGCCAATAGAATGCGAGCTCAATCTGATTGGCTGATTGGTTCAGCCAATCGGATTGAACTTGATTCTGATTGGCTGATTCCATCAGCCAATCAGAATATTCCTACCTTAATTCGGATTGGCTGATAGAATCCTATCTGCCAATCGGAATTCGAGGGACGCCATCTTGGATGACGTCCCTTAAAGGAACCGTCATTCTTCAGTTGGACGTCGCCGGAAGAAGATGGATCCGCGGTGGAGGTCTTCAGGATGGAGCCGGTCGTCATCGGATGAAGATAGAAGATGCCGCTTGGATCAAGATGGTTGCCGGTCTGGATCGCCTCTTCTTCCCGGATAGGATGAAGACTTTGGACCCTCTTCTGGACTTCTTCAGTGGATGTCTAGCCCCCGCTTGGGTTGGATGAAGATATCGGAGCCAGGACGGATCGGTGATACCCGGTGAGGTGAAGACAAGGTAGGATGATCTTCAGGGGCTTAGTGTAAGGTTTATTTAAGGGGGGTTTGGGTTAGATTAGGGGTATGTGGGTGGTGGGTTGTAATGTTGGGGGGGTATTGTATGTTTTTTTTTTACAGGCAAAAGAGCTGAACTTCTTGGGGCATGCCCCGCAAAGGGCCCTGTTCAGGGCTGGTAAGGTAAAAGAGCTTTTAACTTTAGTAATTTAGAATAGGGTAGGGCATTTTTTATTTTGGGGGGCTTTGTTGTTTTATTAGGGGGCTTAGAGTAGGTGTAATTAGTTTAAAATTGTTGTAATATTTTTCTTATGTTTGTAAATATTTTTTTATTTTTTGTAACTTAGTTCTTTTTTATTTTTTGTACTTTAGCTAGTTTATTTAATTGTATTTATTTGTAGGAATTGTATTTAATTAATTTATTGATAGTGTAGTGTTAGGTTAATTGTAGGTAATTGTAGGAAGTTTATTTAATTAATTTATTGATAGTGTAGTGTTAGGTTTAATTGTAACTTAGGTTAGTATTTATTTTACAGGTAATTTTGTAATTATTTTAACTATTTTAGCTATTAAATAGTTCTTAACTATTTAATAGCTATTGTACCTGGTTAAAATAAATACAAAGTTACCTGTAAAATAAATATTAATCCTAAAATAGCTATAATATAATTATAATTTATATTGTAGCTATATTAGGATTTATTTTACAGGTAAGTATTTATCTTTAAATAGGAATAATTTATTTAATAAGAGTTAATTAATTTCGTTAGATGTAAATTATATTTAACTTAGGGGGGTGTTAGTGTTAGGGTTAGACTTAGCTTTAGGGGTTAATACATTTATTAGAGTAGCGGTGAGCTCCGGTCGGCAGATTAGGGGTTAATAATTGAAGTTAGGTGTCGGCGATGTTAGGGAGGGCAGATTAGGGGTTAATACTATTTATTATAGGGTTAGTGATGCGGATTAGGGGTTAATAACTTTATTATAGTAGCGCTCAAGTCCGCTCGGCAGATTAGGGGTTAATAAGTGTAGGCAGGTGGAGGCGACGTTGTGGGGGGCAGATTAGGGGTTAATAAATATAATATAGGGGTCGGCTGTGTTAGGGGCAGCAGATTAGGGGTACATAAGGATAACGTAGGTGGCGGCGCTTTGCGGTCGGCAGATTAGGGGTTAATAAGTGTAGGCAGATGGAGGCGACGTTGAGGGGGGCAGATTAGGGGTTAATAAATATAATACAGGGGTCGGCGGTGTTAGGGGGAGCAGATTAGGGGTACATAAGGATAACGTAGGTGGCGGTCGGCAGATTAGGGGTTAAAAAAATGTATTCGAGTGTCGGCGATGTGGGGGGACCTCGGTTTAGGGGTACATAGGTAGTTTATGGGTGTTAGTGTACTTTAGAGTACAGTAGTTAAGAGCTTTAGAAACTGGCGTTAGCCCAGAAAGCTCTTAACTACTGACTTTTTTCCTGCGGCTGGAGTTTTGTCGTTAGATGTCTAACGCTCACTTCAGAAACGACTCTAAATACCGGAGTTATAAAAATCCCATTGAAAAGATAGGATACGCAATTTACGTAAGGGGATCTGCAGTATGGAAAAGTTGCGGCTGAAAAGTGAGCGTTAGACCCTATTTTGAGTGACTCCAAATACCGGCTGTAGCCTAAAACCAGCGTTAGGAGCCTCTAACGCTGGTTTTCACGGCTAACGCCAAACTCCAAATCTAGGTCTTAGTTTCTTGGCTCGGATAGTAACAGGTTAGATCCTATCTAAGGACTATGTCCTAAATAATTGCCTTGAATCAAGTATATGCGACCCATACCTTCCTTTAGCCCTTCTCCACTCTTCACCCAAAGAGTCACCATAAGAGATAAAGGGATTTAAAACGATTATTAATCCAATTAAGGCATGGTGGAAGATATCAAAACTCCTCTCAGTTAACCCTAGGATATCTAACTATTTACCCCTGATAGGTAATCCAAGATTCCAACCCGGGCTGCACTCCGAGGTCTTTTCTCGTTGGCATAAGAACGGTCTAAACAAAATATCCATGCTGATCGATGGAGATAGTAAACAGATCAAAACCTTTCAAGAGTTGAAATTGGCATTCAATTTGTCTAACAAGGATTTCTTCGCTTACCTACAGCTAAGACATTTTGTTTCTGAAATAATTAGAGAAGTAGGATGGTGTTGGACACTAGGCCACTTAGAAAAATGGCTTATTCTTATGAGAGCCGGTCAGATGTCCATATCTATATGTTACCATCTCCTGGCTATCAATAGGGGAACTCCAATATTGGCAAAGCTTGCTCTAAAATGGACGGTAATCTCAGATCAGAATTTAGTGGACTCAAAAATTATACAGCACTCCATAAGCAAAGTAGCAAAGACAACTCTATCTGCTACATGGCGGGAAGCACACATCAAACTATTACATGGAGCATACTTCACCCCGGAGAAGGGTCACAGGTTGCACAATTTGGAATTTGATAGGTGTCCAAAATGTTCATTTCCAGCAGCTGATCTTGAACACATGTTCTGGATGTGTCCAAAAATTAGAAAAGTATGGTGTAAACTAGAATATTGGCTTAACAACGCGTTGAAAATACCCTCAGTGACCTTTTCCTTATATCAGATAATACTTTGCCTGGACAATTTAAACAAGTTTCACCCGCAGGATAAGCTGATCTCCACTTCTATCTTAGCCACTAGGTATCTGATAAGTAAAAAATGGAAAATGTGTTCTGTACCTAGTATTTCTGAAATTCAGAACTGCTTAAAAAAACAATGTGTCTTAGAACAAAAGGACACAGATATAGATAATGAAGAGGATATAAAGAATTTCTTTAATAAATGGGCAGCTTATATTAAATCACTTTCCGTTAATGAAATTGACTATCTGATTTTCCCTTTTCAAAACTCAGAATTAGTTCTTTTGGGAGTATGGTGGGGGGGGGGGGAGTATGGTAGGGGGGGAGGAGTGGGAGAGAGATGGACAATTCATTCTTTTTTTTTTTTTTTTGTGTGTGTTTTTTTGGATATATGTGTGTGTGTTATGGCTCTCAGGTCATTTTTTTTTTAATTTAGTCCAAAAGTCAACAGTAAAGGTTCGATCAAGGAGGACAGGATGAAAATACGTAAGGAATTTCACAAGTTCATTTTTCCCCAGTTTTTATCCCAACCAAGAAAGAATTGGCTTAGGGGAGTTAGAATTTAATTAGAAGGGTCAGGTTGTATAGTACTGCTTTAATATATAAGTAAGTCAACCCGCTACGAAAGAGTTTCATTTTAATCCTCATTTGTTTTTTCTATTTCTTCTTTACTATGTTACCCTGCGAGGTGAACTGGAAATGTTTAATTTGTTTATTTTCAAATGTATATACTGTTGGAAAAAAAATAAAAAAAAATGACATGCCCTATTTGAAACATGAACTTTTTTTGGACTTGGCTATTTTTGACTCTACAACAGATGAGGTTTTTATCAGATCTCCCACAATATTAACTAATAAGGGACATAAAAACCACATTTTTTTCTGTCATGATTTAGATAGAGAAAACTATTTTAAACAACATTCCTATTTGCTTAAATTATCTATTTTGTATCATTCTTTAGATATTCATTGTTTAAGAAATAGCAATGCACATTGGTGAGCCAATCACAAGAGGCATCTATGTGCAGCCACCAATCAGCAGCTACTGAGCCTATTCAACAAAGAATATCAAGCGAATAAAGCAAATTAGATAATAGAAGTAAATGTAAAAGTGTTTAAAATTGTATGCTCTTTCTAAATCATGAAAGAAAACAAATTGAGTTTAATTTCCCTTTAAAAGGCCAATGACAGCTTCCCATGTTCCTATGTGTGAAATGTACAATATACATATATGTATATATACATATTGAAAAATAATAACTATATCATTCATTTAACGGTACAGTAAAGATTTTTTTTTTTACTGGATTGGATAGGTCACATGATTTTAAACAACTTTCCAATTTACTTCAATTATCATTTTTGTTTAGTTATATTGGTGTCCTTTGTTAAAGAGTAATCCTAGGTGAGTTCAGGAGTGTGCACGTGTCTTTAGCCATCTGGGAGCAGTGTTTGCAATATTGTTTTTTTTACCTATGTTATACATGGTTGCCAACACTGCTACCATAAACTGCTATAAACATGTACACGCTTTTAAGCTCCTATTAGCATACCTGGGATATCAAGAGAACAAAACAAATTTGATAATAGAAATAAATTGGAAAGTTGTTTAAATTGGCAAGCTCTATCGGAATTATTAAAATTTAATTTTGACTTTAATTTCAGCAAACATATTATTTTATTATTTTTATAATCATTTTTTTATGGAGCAATAAACCTGTATGAGCCTACAAAATATCCATAAAGAAGAAGGCAAATGCAAAATTAAATAGCAAAGTCTGATGGATAATTTACATATAAATCAGCAGTGTATTTGTTGAAGCATTTGCTAAACAGCAGCTATGTAAATGAATGAGTTCTCAATATAAAGTAAAGCTAATAATATTGTGATTACTCTTCTATTCAGAGTAAGTAATTCATTTGCTGTATGTGGCCACTTTTCCCTGCTACTGTCATCACCATTCCACAAAGTTTGGCAAAAGCTGTACCTGTCTTGTTGGTTATTGGAACTGCGTCTTCTGGCTCACATGCATGTTTTCTGACTGTGAGTCACTTATATGTTTTGACTACTGAGAGGTTTCCCGTTGATTATCAGCCTTCCTTTTTTTTGCAGTTTGTACATACCTGATCCTTCAAGTGTATCTCATCAGTAAAAGGCTGCATTATGCCAAGCTCATTGTTGTTAATATTACAACTTCTGCTCCTGTACTTGTAGGCTGATCCGTACTCCCAATGCTGAACCTTGGCTAGTTCGGGATTTCTATATCTGAACTGTGCCCTTTACTACTGCTGCCCAACCATTGCTGACCCAGAGTTACCTGTCTACCACTGGCTGTGTCTATTCCTGTGACACTTGTACCTACCAGCCTCATTGCTATTAGCCTCTGTCATTTCCTGAAGTTCCTGTTTGCTACTACGCTCTATGATTCATAAATATTTACCAGAACTACAATATACAGCTTGATCCTTCACTGGGCCTAAGGAGGGTGATTGTTCTAAGACTTCTGTCTCTCCAACCCCTCCTAGTGTCCAGTGTAAACCTTTGTTAAACATCTTTGTATCTGAACTCTTTATACAAAATATAACTCATCTAAGCTTGCAAGCCGTATAGTTTTAGTATGTGTTTTGTGAGCATGTAATTAAATCGTAGTCACTTTTAAACACTGTGGGACAACATTCTCAGCAACATTAACTATTTAGAAGACATTAAGCTTGCTTGTGTGTCTACTTAGTTAACATCATATGCAATTCAGTTCATTAATGAAAAAAACAGGCTTGAGTACCATCTATGAATGCAAGGTTCTTCATGACTGTGGAGAATATTTGGCAGGTGGCCTCCATATTGTTTATTTGCTAGTTGCCAAGAAGGACATCCCTACTTGCTGTATGCATTAAGGGTAAAACAGGTGAGACATAGGTATTACAGTATATCTTTTGACTTCAGGAAGATTCAGAGGAAAATGTATTCAAATAATGTCTTTGATACACTCTTCCTCATATAACCCATGAACCTAAGATTATTTAAAACTCTTTCAATGCTCTCTCTGATGTTCCCTAATCATCATACACTTAAATGAATCCCTAAAAAATCCTTACCCCTAAGTCCCTTAAATTATAATTTGTTACTTAGTTTTTACAGCAACCCGCATCCCTATGAACAGAGTAAATTGTGCGAAACAATATACTTATGCCTTGTCTTCACACCTCCATTTAACCACCTAGATTATAAATTCCCATGGGGACATTAATCTGGCAGTACCAGTATGTCAATGTATGTTTTGCTTTTGTTCTCACAATATAATAATTGTAAACCTGCATAATATGTTGGAGCTTTATAAATAATAGTTATAATTATTTAAGAGAATTCCACTTAAATGTCTCTATACCGTTAACCGAGGTAAATGTCAAACATTTCAGATTATCAATACAGAGATAATGCATTTCAATATGTGTATATAAGTAATAAGTAATATCCCTCTGCACATGTGAATTCATAATCTACTAGTTCTATTCCAGCTTTGAAAATAAACTCATGAAGTATCATAAACGTATAATGTTATCTTTCCCTTTTAAGCTCTAAAACTGGCTTGCATGGTTAAAAGACTAGATTGTAAGGTTCCAAGGGGTCAGATGTTTTGTATCAGTGAGTTTATGTTGTATTTAAAATATTTCACTTGGTCCATTGTAAATAAATATGAAAAATATTGTCCCTTAATACAACATAAGCTCATAAATAATAATAAAACAAAGTTCATTGTGCATACCAATGTCTTCCTCAAAATAATAACACCCTGATTACCTAGATGGGTAGTGTAATAATGTAAACGTTGCAAAAAAGCATATTCTGCATAGACTAGCCATGGGCGAATGTGCTGAAACTGTTATTCGTTTGGTAGGACGATTAGTCCTGTGGACATTTGTTGTGGACAATTGAAAGTCGATAAGAATGAAACTCCATTAAAATTCGGTAATCCAATGTTACTTTCATTTTCAAATGTTCATAATTATATTGAATATCCACATTAGAAATTTCGAATGTAACATTCGATTTAACAAATATTATTCAGAAGTTCAATAGTTCATGTGGTAGAATTGAGTAAATTGATACATAATAGATACAAATATATCAATTTGAATATTTACATTTAGAATATTACATTTTTAGAATATTACTTGTAAAAAGAGCATTACAAATACTATTACAAATATATACATTAAAAAAAATGATTTCAAATATTGCATAATTCTAATTGAATTATTAGAAAATTTGAACTTGAAATTCAAAAAGATCAAATGAATGTGTTAAAATTTGTTTCATTTTTCGAATGTTGCAAAACATTCACCCAACCCTACTGTAGATGTAGACCCATTTTTTAACTGGAAGCCTTTTGAATATTACTGCTAATTCAGTGAGTATTTTTTATTCTTTTAGTTTTGAATTACACTACAGTACATCATCTTTCAGAATCAAGGATTCTAAAAACAAAATATCTTTAAACAACCAATATGACAATTGCCATAATTACATCTTTGTCAAAGAAACCATAAAAATACCTTCCCAGTATGTCAGTCAGTGAGTTCTCAAATAACTGGTCTAATAGAGGATCAGAGAACAGAAAGCAAACTTTATTTACAATTGGCAAGTTTATAAATATATATTACATATGTACAATATACAGTACTTTCTATATCATATTCTGGTTAAAAACAAAAAAAAATGAGCAAAATAACAAATGTGGAGACATAAACGTACATAATTTTCAATATACAAGTAATTAATAGACCTGTGGAAGAACCACAAAAATAATTGCGACAATATCCATCAAACATAATTGACCATTTGGGCACTCTGGGCTCTTTTCCAACATGTTAGAAAATGGGTTTTCACAGTGTGCTAAGTTATTTTTTAAATCAAAGCCATTCCATTCCATATAAAAATGTTTTTCACGTGGTTTTTGAATGACTGCTCTACTTAATCTCATCAGATAGGTTGCATTGAGATATCTATCGCGTAGTATTAAAATTGTAATTCAAAAGCCTAAACCTCTTGAAAATCTATTTTGCAGGCCTGTGTTGTAATTGTTTAGTCTGTCAGTCTTGCACATCCTCAGTTCACAAATAAACAAACAGTTGTATCCTTGTTATAGTGCAAAAACACTGCTCAAATCACGCATAAATAGTATTCTGAACGTTTGTTCATGATTACAAAGAAGTGTTTGGATATTACAAAAATAGTGAACAGGAATACAAAATATGGGAAAGGGTAACTGCACACAAACAGCACATGAATTAAGCTTGTTAGAAATATCAAATAAAATACAAACACCTTAGGTATTCGTCAGTAATAATGAATCAATATGTGCATGACATTCTCCTCCAAAAAACCATGATGTTCTTTCAGAGAAGCCCATTAAATGTCTGCTCCCTTAAAGGGACATTAAACCCCCCCCAAAAAATTCACTATTCAGATAGAGAATACAATTTTAAAAAAGTGATTTTATCATCAAATGTGCTTAGTTCTCATGTTATTCTCTGTTAAAGAGATATCTAAGTAGGCTGCGTGCACATGCCTGAAGCACTACATGACAGGAAATAGTGCTGCCATCTAGGGCTCTTGCTAATGTATAACATTGTTGCAAAACCGCTGCCATGTAGTGCTGCAGTCACGTGCACACTACTGAGCTTACGACCCTGCTTTTCAACAAAGGATACAATGAAAACAAAGAAAATTTGATCAAATTAAATTGGAAAGTTGTTTAAAATTTTATGTTCTGTCTAAATCATGAAACACATTTTTTTAGTTTTATGTCCCTTTAAGATTTGAAAGCAAAACATTCAGATTTTTTTTATAATATATACTTAAAGGGACATTCCAGTGAAAATCAGAATCCACATGGATGCATTTCAGTTTTGAGTAGAAGCATTTTTGTAATATACATCTATTAGCAAAACTGCTTCTGATAAAAGCTATAGCTGTTTCAAAAGTGTATTTAAATATGCACCAGCATTTTAAACACATTACTTGTTCAGAGAGTCTAACGTGTTTGTACCATCTGGTAATTACTCAATTTGTTAATTGCTGGCATGTGGCAAGCCCCACTGGCACTCAGAGCAGTTGTAGTATTTAAAATGCTGGTGCACTGACAATATCTAGCTATACTCCACATGCACGTGCAGAGAAAAATGCTTACACAAAAACAGTGATAACCTTTATTTGAAGCATTTTAGCTAATACATTTATATTGTAATTATGTTCCTATTCAAAGATATAATTAATTTATGTGCATTTAAATTTTGACTGGAATGTCCCTTTAATTTAAATGGGTTAACTCATTCAACCAGATGTGCTTCTGGTGGATTGGAATAGTATTCTTAAGAAAGCCAAAAAATACTGTGTTGAGTTAGAAGTTTACAGCAAGCTAATGAGTGCAATAGAGAGCCTTCTTTGGTAATGACCTAGTTTCCTGTCAATTTAGAACTTTAGACTTATTTTATAAAACTACAAAGACGTCCAGCTGACAAACAACATTGTAACAAATAAGAGCACAGAATGATTGATTTAGAGAAAAATAAAAAGCATACCAGTTATCCTCACATTATTAGGTAGACATAACATTACATCTTTACACAAATAATGAGATACAGTTCAATCATATCAAAGAAATGAAGCTGAAACAGGAAAAACTGTGACCTTTAACATAAAGGGACAGTTTAGTTAAAATCAAACTTTCATAATTCAGATAGGGCATGTAATTTTAAACAACTTTCCAATTTACTTTTATCATCAAAATTGCTTTGTTCTCTTGGTATTCTTTATTAAAAGCTAAACCTAGGTAGGCTCATATGCTAATTTCTAAGACCTTAAATGCCGCCTCTCATTTCAGTGTACTTTGACAGTTTTTCACAGCTAAGCAGTGCTAGTTCATGTGTGCCATATACATAAAATTTTGCTCAATCCATAGAGTGAGCACCTATTGGCTAAAATGCATGTCTGCCAAAAGAACTGAGATAAGGCGCAGTCTGCAGAGCCTTAGATACAAGGTAATCACAGAGGTAAAACGTGTATTATTATAACTGTGTTGGTTATGCAAAACTGGGGAATGGGTAATAAAGGTTTTTTTTTTATCTTTTTAAACAATAAAAATTCTGGAGTACACTATCCCATTAATCAAATGTCTAATATTTAGGGGCAGTGTTTAATATTTTTGTAACTAAATAATTACAGCTTCTTACAGTTGCAGAGGATGGCGTAGATTACAGGTGGATATATAGATTACAGGTGGATATATACACACACCTTTGAGCCCTTTCTAAGTCCAACATCTGTTATATACCATATTCCTTTTACTCACTATTTAAACATTTTTTTAATAATAGTAATGCTACCGGTTAACTTTTTTACCTGTAGCAAAGGAACATTTACATTTAGCCACCAATAAGCAAGCATAACCCAGGTTCTGATCCAAAAAATGGAGCGGACCCTAAGCTATACATTCCTGTCTTTTAAATAAAGATAGCAAGAGAACAAAGAAAAATTGATAATAGGAGTAAAATAGAAAGTTACTTAAAATTGCATGCTCTATCTGAATCATTAAAGAAAAAAAATGGGTTTAGTATCCCTTTAATAAAAATTGTGATTCAAGGTATTTAACTGGGAAAGGTTCAAAATTATATATATTTATGTGTATATCTTTGTTTATATGTGTTTGTGTTTACACATAACTACACATATACATTTATACACGTATCTTTTTTATGATAGCTGCTTTTCCATAAACAATATGCAATCTGTTACATTTGACAAAAAAATATTTTTCGTATCTGCAACATTCTATATTTAAAAAAGAAGTTTGTATATAAATAAAATGTCTGTTGTTTTGACTATTTAGTCACTAAAACTAATAGTGAGCACTCTCCTATAAGTAATGTTATTACTATAAAAATCCAGGGTACACATTTCAGAAAAAGAAAAAATGGGTTTCCAGGAAGTAAAAGCTGTTGAAATAAAAAGTCAAAAGAAAAAAACAAAACCTTGCTGATGGATTGGAATACTATTGTCATTCTCTCCATGCAAAGTACTGATGGCGTTTGTGGTGCACAGCCACTCGAAAATCATAACCTTATTTTCTAAAAGATTTCCAAAGGAAAAAAAAAAGCCATTTGAAAAACTGTGTGAAGCACATTATCTAGGTTTCCTAAAAGTCTGGAATGTGCCCGGATGGAAGAATATAGACAAACAAGAGGGCCATTTACCAATGTTTCACTTTTTTGATACTCTGTTTAATGGACATAAAACAGCAATAAGTGTTTTAAAGGGAAAGTCTACACCAGAATGTTTATTGTTTAAAAAAATTGATAATGTCTTTATTACCCAATACCCCATTTTGCATAACTAACACTGAGATAGTAAAACACTTTTTACCTCTGTAAGTACCTTGCATCTAAACCTCTGCTGTTGTGCCACGCAGTTCTAGCTGTTTCTAGGCACGCAGCACCTGCTTTCTGCTCGTTGCCTAGGGGGGAGTCGGCTCCTCTCTGCTTGCACGCTTCCTCCTTCAGAAGCCGGTCTGGATCTCCTGTGGCGCGAATCCTGCGCGTATGTAAGTAACTTCAGTCATACCTATCTCTGCTCAAGTATAGATGTTACTTACTGTTCTGGGTGTTATTAACTCATATGCTGGAATGTTATTTTGCTGCTGAACTCTGCTTGTCCGACTACTCTGCCTCTTTACCCCTTAACTGCTGGATTGATATACTGCTGCTGAACCTTGCTTGTCTGACCACTCTACCTGTTAACCCCTATTGCCCTGGATTGCCTTATTGTTGCCAAACCCTGCCTGCCTGACCATCCTAGTGGTTTACCTCTGGACTGCCTTACTGTTGCCAAACCCTGCCTGCCTGACCATCCTAGTGGTTTCCCTCTGGACTGCCTTACTGTTGCCAAACCCTGCCTGCCTGACCATCCTAGTGATTTACCTCTGCACTGCCTTACTGTTGCCAAACCCTGCCTGCCTGACCATCCAAGTGGTTTGCCTCTGGTTTCCTGCCTGTTGCAGCCAAGGACTGTCCTACCTGTGGTGAGTGCCATTTATATCATCTTGCAAACCTTCTCTGCTCTGGGATATTCCCTATAATTCCAGCTCGACGCGGGGATAACAAGACTACTGGCAGAGTTCGGTCTGATAGAGGAGTATCCCACAAGCATTACATTATACTTGGGCCATGGAGCCAGGTGAGGTGGCACGGGCAGTTTATCTTCAGGGACAGATGTTTGGAACCCATACCACACAGTTGCAGAATATGGATTCCAAGCTAGAGGCTATTACCGCTCAACTCTCCCTACTAGTAACAGCGAGGAATACCGCTCCTGTTGTTGTACCACCCGTCCCTACTCCTAGTACTGCTGCTTCTTCCTCTGCTTCTGGAAGTATACCCTGGATACAATTTCCTGACAAGTATGAAGGTATTACTGATTGCAGGGTTTTTCTTAACCAATGCAGGCTGCACTTCTGCAATGATCCTCACACCTTTTAGTCTCACCAGTCAAGGGTCACCTTTATCATTTCCTTACTGAAAGACAAGTCCCTAGCCTGGGTCTCCCCCCTTTTGGAACAAACGCTCCACTCCTTCATGATGCTGATGATTTCATTTCTGCATTATCTTCTGTGTCTGGGACTTCTGTCCGTACCTCTGCTGCAGAATTTTCTCTCCTGGACCTCTGCCAGGGCAATATAACTGTGGCACAATTCGCCATCGAGTTTCGCACCTTGGCACTGGAAACCACTTGGGATGGCAGTGCTCTTAAGGCAGCCTTTAGGAGGGGTCTGCATGAACGCATCAAAGATGAACTCACTTATCGTGATGTTCCTTCTTCTTTGGATGACTTTATTTCACTTTGTATCAGTCTGGACTCTCGCTTCCAGGAGAGACAAGCAGAAAAATACAGAACTAGGAGGGCCCTTCCCTCCCGTCCTCCTATTCGTCCGATTTTGGCAGTATCCTCTACCCCTTCAAGAGCTCAAGTTACCCCAGTGGAGGAACCCATCAAGCCTTCAGAATCTGAAAGACAGAGAAGAAGGAGATTGATACTATGCTTTTATTGTGGATCTAACACCCACCAACTAAAGGGCTGTGACATTCGGCCGGGAAAAGCCAATGCTTAGGGGATATCACTGGGGTACCTCTAAGCATGATCACAACTTATCCCCTAACTCCACTTGGATTCTGGTACTTCTAACCCTTACCTTCCTTCAGAATACTGTCCACATTCAAGCCTTCATTGATTCAGGAGCAGCTGGAAACTTTCTAGATCACCGTTTTATGATTCAAGCTGGCTTGCCTCTTCTTCAGAAAAGACATAGTCTCAAAATAACTACTCTGGATGGCACCCCCCTTGGTTCAGGGTTGATCCATTTTGAGTCAGCACCCCTGACCCTGACTGTGGGAGTCCTTCATACCGAACAGCTGTAGTTCGAGGTCATTCATTCTCCAGCACAGACTGTCATCCTTGGTCTTCCTGGGCTTCATATACACAATCCACAGTTTGACTGGGCTGAAGGACAACTGGCCTCCTGGGGTACCTCCTGTTTCCATTCCTGCCTTGCTAAAGTTACTCCTATGCTCCGCATCCCCATAGCCAGTATACATACTCCTCCAAACCATCCCTCAGTATATACGGACTTCACAGATGTGTATGAGAAAAAGGCAGCCAACGTGCTACCACCCCACCATCCTTATGACTGCAAAATTGACCTCTTTCCCGGAGCCCCACTTCCTAAAGGGAGGACTTATCCACTTATCCACTGAAACCAAATCTATGGAGGAGTATATCCAGGAGAATCTAGCTAAAGGCTTCATACGTCCTTCCTCCTCTCCTGCTGGGGCAGGTTTCTTTTTCGTCAGTAAGACGGATGGTGGGCTCAGACCCTGCATCGACTACAGGGCCTTGAACAATATAACTATTAAGAACCGCTATCCCATTCCTTTGATCACCGAGCTCTATGACTCACTCCAGAATTCTCGCTTCTTCACCAAGTTGGACTTACGTGGGGCATACAATCTGATCCGTATCTTCACAGGCCACGAATGGAAGACCGCCTTCAACACAAGATCAGGCATTACCAATACCTCATAATGCCCTTTGGGCTGTGTAATACCCCTGCAGTCTTTCAGGCATTTGTCAACAATGTCTTCCGTGACCTCCTCAATTGCACTGTCATTATCTACCTGGATGACATCCGTATTTTTTCTTCCACTCAGGAGGAGCATCATAAGCACGTGAGACAGGTACTTCAATGTCTCAGAGACAATTCTTTAGTAGCCAAACTTGAAAAATGTGAGTTTGACTAAGTTTAGATCCAGTTCCTTGGCTATGTCATCTCGAAAGAAGGTTTTGCCATGGATCCTGCTAAACTCAGCGCAGTTTTTGAGTGGCCTCAACCTACTGCATTAAAGGAATTGCAGAGATTCTTGGGGTTCTCCAATTACTACCGCAAGTCTATAAAGAGCTTTTCCCAAATAGTCGCTCCACTCACTGAATTAACAAAAAGACTGTATAAAAGACTGTAAACATTGGCCCCCTGAGGCCATACATGCCTTTACTCGTCTCAAAAAGGCTTTCTATTCTGCTCCTGTGCTCCGCCATCCTGATCCTGACCTACAGTTCACTTTAGAGGTTGATGCATCCGAGATAGGGACTGGAGCGGTTCTAATCCAAAGGGATCCTTTAACCTCCAAGTCGCACCCTGCAGCCTTTTTTTCTAAACGTTTTACTCCTGCAGAGAGGAATTACGATGTGGGTAATCGTGAACATTAAGATGGCCTTGACTGAATGACATCATTGGTTGGAAGGCAACTCTAATCCCATTTAGATTCTCACTGACCACAAGAATCTGACTTACCTAGAGACTGCTCACTGACTCAATCCTTGACAGGTCAGGTGGGCCTTGATCTTTTCCCATTTTAACTTTGTGGTCTCTTATCTTCCTGGGACCAAAAAAAAGAAGGCAGATGCCCTTTCCAGTCAGTTTCCTCACTCAAGTTATTCCTCTGAAGCTCCTATTGAACATATCATACCTCCTTCCTGTGTGGTTGCTCAATTAAATACCACCCTTCTTATAAGACTGCAACGTGCCCAGTCTAATAAACCTCCTGAAGCCCCTGTGGCTTCCGATATCTTTTTTGTACTTCTGAGCCTAAGCACTTCTGTCCTGGGCTCATGACAGTAAACTCTCAGGACATCCTGGTTTGACAAGGACTTTTAAGCGTCATTCCCAACACGTATGGTGGCCTACTATGAAGTCTGATGCTCAGGATTATGTAAGAGCCTGCACAACTTGTGCTGCCAACAAAACTCCCCGATCCTTGCCTCCCGGCTTTCTCCAACCATTGTCCATTCCCAAACAACAATGGACACACATAACAATGGATTTCATTGTGGACCTTCCTCCTTCAGACCACCATACAGTTATCTGGGTTGTGGTGTATCGCTTTTCCAGACTGGTTCATTTTGTACCCCTAACAAAACTGCCTTCTGCCCAAGAATTATCGTCTCTTTTCGTTCTGCATGTGGTACGACTTCATTGCATTCCTGTGAATATTGTTTCCAACAGAAGTCCACAATTCATTTCTACCTTTTGGAGAGCCTTTTGTAAATTAATTGGAACCACTGTTTCCTTGTCTTCTGGCTACCATCCTCAGACCAATGGACTAACTGAGAGAGAAAACCAGGATCTTGAGGCTTATCTTAGAGCCTTTGTCAACGCTCTCCATACCAACTGGTCCGAGTTGTTACCCCTAGCGGAGCTGGCAAGAAACACTCATTGGCACTCTTCACTTTGATGTTCTCCATTTCAAGCGGCAGCAGGGTATCAACCTCATGTCGTTCATCTTTCTGCTCAGTCCACTGGGGTTCCTGCTGCAGATCGACACGTTACTGAACTCACCACACATTGGCAATGTATTCGCTCTCAGCTATGTTCAGCTGTCTCTAGGTATAAAAAGTTTACATGCCCTCTCAGAAGGTGAACCTGTTTGGGTCTCTACTCTACATTATCATCTACATCAACCCTGTCACAAATTGGGGCCTAGGTTTATTGGTCCTTACAAAGTCCTGAAAACACTGTCTCCTGTTGCCTATAAAGTGGCCTTGCCCAAAACCCTGCACATACACCCAGTCTTCCATATCTCACTACTCAAGCCTTACATCAAGAATAGATATACCCAGCTCCGAGCCCCTCCTTCTCTGTTCCTGGTCTGTGGTGACCCTGATTATGAGGTTTCTAAGATCCTGGACTCCAGATACAGACACAGACAACTGCATTATCTGGTACATTGGAAGGGTTACTCTGTGGCGGATCGTTCCTGGGTTCCTGCCTGTGATGTGCATGCTCCATCCTTTGTCTCTAGATTCCATGCTGCTCATCCTTTGAGGCCGACTCTGGTTCCCGGAGGGAACCCTTGAGAGGGGGGCTATGTCGCACCGCACCGCTCTAGCTGTTGCTAGGGAAGCGGTGTCTGCTGTCTGTTCATTGCCTAGGGGGGAATCGGCTCCTCTCTGTGTGCGGCGGTGATGTCATCGCAACACGCTTACTCCTTCAGAAGCCGGTCTGGATCTCCTGTGGCGCGAATCCTGCGCCTATGTAAGAAACTTCAGTCCTATCTATCTCTGCCCAAGTATAGGTGTTACTTACTGTTCTCCTGGGTCTTATTAATTTGTATGATGGACTGTTATTTTGCTGTTGAACTCTGCTTGTCTGACCACTCTGCCTCTTTACCCCTTAACTGCTGGATTGATATACTGCTGCTGAACTCTGCTTATCTGACCACTCTGCCTCTTTACCCCTTAACTGCTGGATTTATATACTGCTGCTGAACTCTGCTTGTCTGACCACTCTACCTGTTAACCCCTATTTCCCTGGATTGCCTTACTGTTGCCAAACCCTGCCTGCCTGCCTGTCCATCCTAGTGGTTTACCTCTGGACTGCCTTACTGTTGCCATACCCTGCCTGCCTGACCATCCTAGTGGTTTTCCTCTGGTTTCCTGCCTGTTGCCGCCAAGGACTGTTCTGCCTGTGGTGAGTGCTATTTATCTCATCTTGCAAAACTTCTCTGCTCTGGGATATTCCCTATCATTCTGGCTCGACCCCGGGATAACAAGACTACTATCCGAGTTCGGTCTGATAGAGGAGTATCCCACAAGCATTACATCTGCAGACTGCCCCCTTATTTCAGTTATTTTGACAGACTTGCAATTTAGCCAATCAGTGCTAACTCCTAGGTAACTCCATGGGCATGCCCACAATGTTATCTATATGGCACACATGAACTAACACCCTCTAGTTGTTAAAAATGTAACCTCCTTGGTTTAGCTTTTAACTAAGAATACCAATAGAACAAAGCAAAATTGATGATAAAATGACATTGGAAAGCTGTTTAAAATTGCATGCCCTATCTGAATCATGAAAGTTTATTTTTGACTAAACTGTCCCTTGAATGCCCTTGATCATTTTATAACTACACTGCTGCTTGTAAAGAACTATCGGCTAGATTACGAGTTGTGTTTTAGGCTTAAAAAGCACCGCTGGCAGGTCCCAATGCTGCTTTTTAACGCCCGCTGGTATTACGAGTCTTGCAGGTATAGGTGTACCGCTCACTTTTTTGCCAGACTTGGAAATACCGCAAATCCACTTACGTAAATTGTGTATCCTATTTTTTCAATGGACTTGCATAGCGCCGGTATTACGAGTCTGCCAAAAAGTGAGCGGTAGACCCTCTCCTGTCAACACTGGTACTGCATTTTAAAGTCAGTAGTTAAGAGTTTTACACTACAACGCCGTAGCATAAAACTCTTAACTAAAGTGCTAAAAAGTACACTAACACCCATAAACTACCTATTAACCCCTAAACCGAGGCCCCCACACATCGCAAACACTAAAATAAAAATCTTAACCCCTGATCTGCCGAACCGGACATCGCCGCCACTATAATAAATATATTAACCCCTAAACCGCCGCACTCCTGCCTAGCAAACATTAGTTAAATATTATTAACCCCTAATCTGCTGGCCCTAACATCGACGCCACCTACCTACATTTATTAACCCCTTATCTGCCGCCCCCAATGTCACCGCCACTATATTAAAATTATTAACCCCTAAACCTAAGTCTAACCCTAACCCTAACACCCCCTAACTTAAATATAATTTAAATCAATATAAATAAAATTATTATAATTAACTACATTATTCCTATTTAAAACTAAATACTTACCTATAAAATAAACCCTAAGCTAGCTACAATATAACTAATAGTTACATTGTATCTAGCTTAGGGTTTATTTTTATTTTCCAGGCAAGTTTGTATTTATTTTAACTAGGTACAATAGTTATTAAATAGTTATTAACTATTTAATAACTACCTAGTTAAAATAAACACAAAAGTATCTGTAAAATAAAACCTAACCTAAGTTACAATTATACCTAACACTACACTACAATTAAATGATTTCCCTAAATTAAATACAATTAAATACAATTAAATTAAATTATCTAAAGTACAAAAAAAACAAAACATTAAATTACAGAAAATAATAAACAAATTACAATATTTTTAAACTAATTACACCTAATCTAATTCCCCTAACAAAATAAAAAAGCCCCCCCAAAATAAAAAAGCCCTACCCTACACTAAATTACAAATAGCCCTTAAAAGGGCCTTTTGTGGGGCATTGCCCCAAAATAATCAGCTCTTTTACCTGTAAAAAAAATTACAAATCCCCCCCAACATTAAAACCCACCACCCACACAACCAACCCTACTCTAAAACCCAGCCAATACCCCCTTAAAAAAAGCTAACACTAACCCCTTGAAGATCACCTTACCGGGAGAAGTCTTCATCCAAAGGGGCCGAAGTCCTCAACGAAGCCGGAGAAGTCTTCATCCAACCCGGGTGAAGTGGTCCTCCAGATGGGCAGAAGTCTTCATCCAGACGGCATCTTCTATCTTCATCCATCCGGCGCGGAGCGGGTCCATCTTCAAGACATCCGACGCGGAGCATCCTCTTCAATCGACGGCTAACACAGAATGAGGGTACCTTTAAGTGACCTCATCCAAGATGGCGTTCCTTCAATTCGATTGGCTGATCGAATTCTGTCAGCCAATCGGAATTAAGGTAGAAAAAATCCTATTGGCTGATGCAATCAGCCAATAGGATTGAGCTGGCATTCTATTTGCTGTTCCAATCAGCCAATAGAATGCAAGTTCAATCC
Organism: Bombina bombina; assembly: GCF_027579735.1. Lineage (NCBI taxonomy): Eukaryota > Metazoa > Chordata > Amphibia > Anura > Bombinatoridae > Bombina > Bombina bombina. The sequence continues at coordinate 382,020,398 of NC_069500.1, forward strand.
TATTGTCTGATCCAATCAGCCAATAGGATTTTTTCTACTTTAATTCCGATTGGCTCATAGAATTCTATCAGCCAATCGGAATCTAACTACCTTTATTTAATTGAAGTTCAATCCTATTAGCTTATCCAATCAGACAATAGAATGCAAGCTCAATCCTATTGGCTGATTGGATCAGCCAATAGGATTGAACTTCAATCCTATTGGCTGATTGCATCAGCCAATTGGATTTTTTCTACCTTATTTCCGATTGGCTGATAAAATTCTATCAGCCAATCGGAATTGAAGGGACACCATCCTGGATGACGTCACTTAAAGGTACCTTCGTCGGATGTCTTGAAAATGGACCCGCTCCGCGCCAGATGGATGAAGATAGAAGATGCCGTCTGGATGAACACTTCTGCCCGTCTGGAGGACCACTTCACACGGCTTGGATGAAGACTTCTCCCGGCATCGTTGAAGACTTCAGCCCGGTTGGATGAAGACTTCTCCCGACTTCATTGAGGACTTCGGCCCGGTTGGATGCAGACTTCTCTCTGTAAGGTGATCTTCAAGGGGTTAGTGTTAGGTTTTTTAAGGGGGTATTGGGTGGGTTTTAGAGTAGGGTTGGTTGTGTGGGTGGTGGGTTTTAATGTTGTGGGGGGATTTGTACTTTTTTTTTACAGGTAAAAGAGCTGATTACTTTGGGGCAATGCCCCGCAAAAGGCCCTTTTAAGGGCTATTTGTAATTTAGTGTAGGGTAGGGCTTTTTTATTTTGGGGGGCTTTTTATTTTGTTAGGGGGATTAGATTAGATGTAATTAGTTTAAAAATCTTGTAATTTGTTTATTATTTTCTGTAATTTAGTGTTTGTTTCTTTTTGTACTTTAGATAATTTAATTTAATTGTATTTAATTGTATTTAATTTAGGGAAATAATTTAATTGTAGTGTAGTGTTAGATGTAATTGTAACTTAGGTTAGGTTTTATTTTACAGGTACTTTTGTATTTATTTTAACTAGGTAGTTATTAAATAGTTAATAACTATTTAATAACTATTGTACCTAGTTAAAATAAATACAAACTTGCCTGTAAAATAAAAATAAACCCTAAGCTAGTTACAATGTAACTATCCTATATAATAAAAGGCCAAGTGTGTTTGTCTGAAGCTGTCATGCGCAGTAGACAGCACAGCACGAGGACAAACACACCTGGCCTTTGAGAGTCCCTAAGTCTCTGCTCTGCAGTGCGAGCAGAAGTGGGCGTGACCGAGCGTGACCGGGGACGTGGCCGAGCGTGAAGGGGGCGTGGCCGAGCGCGAGGGCCATGAGGGGGCATGAAGGGGGGGGCAGGCGGGCCGTGAAAGGCTGTGCAGTCTGAGAGCTCAAAACAGCTCAAAAGAGGGGAGAGAGGGGGTAGGGAAAAGATAAGAAAGGTGAGAGAGAGATCAAGAGGGGAGAGAGAGATCAAGAGGGGAGATAAAGAGAGCACAAGAGAGGGAGAAAAAGAGAGGGGGAGAGACAGCAAAAGAGAGGGGGAGGGAAAGCAAAAGAAAGGGGACAGAGAGATCAAAAGAGAGGGGGGGAAGAGAAAGAGAGGGGGATGGGAAAGAGAGAGAGGGGGAGGGGGGAGAGAGAGGGGAGGAGAGAGAGAGGGGAGGAGGAGGAGAGAGAGAGAGGGGGGAGAGAGAGAGGGGAGGGAGAGAGAGAGGGGGAGTGAGAGAGAGAGGGGAGGGGGAGTGAGAGAGAGAGGGGAGGGAGAGAGAGAGGGGAGGGAGAGAGAGAGGGGAGGGGGAGGGAGAGAGAGGGGGGAGGGGGAGTGAGAGAGGGGAGGGGGAGGGAGAGAGAGAGAGGGGAGGGGGGAGTGAGAGAGAGGAGGGAGAGAGAGAGAGAGAGGAGAGAGAGAGAGAGAGGGAAGGGAGAGAGAGAGAGGGGAGGGAGAGAGAAAGAGGGGAGGGGGAGGGAGAGAGGGGGGGGATAGGGAGAGAGTGGAGAGAGAGAGGAGAGAGAGGGGGGAGAGAGAGAGAGGGGAGAGAGAGAGAAAGGGGAGAGAGAGAGGGGAGAGAGAGAGAAAGGCGAGAGAGAGGGGGAGAGAGAGAGGGGGAGAGAGAGAGGGAAGAAAGAGAGAGAGGTGGGAGAGAGAGAGAGAGAGAGAGAGAGAGAGGGGGGGAGAGAGAGAGAGATGGGGGAGAGAGAGAGAGGGGGGAGAGAGAGAGAGAGAGAGGAGGGAGAGAGAGAGGGGAGAGAGAGAGAGAGATAGAGGGGAGAGAGAGATAGAGGGGAGAGAGAGAGAGATAGAGGGAAGAGAGTGAGAGAGGGGAGAGAGAGAGAGAGAGAGAGAGAGAAGAGAGAGAGAGAGAGAGAGGGGGAGAGAGACAGGGGAGAGAGAGAGCGCAAAAGAGAGGAGGGAGAGAGAGCGCAAAAGAGAGGGGTGAGAGAGAGCGCAAAAGAGAGGGGTGAGAGAGAGAGAGCACAAAAGAGAGGGGGAGAGAGAGCGCAAAAGAGAGGAGGAGAGAGCGCAAAAGAGGGGGGGGAGAGAGAGCGCAAAAGAGGGGGAAGAGAGAGAGAGCGCAAAAGAAGGGGGGAGAGAGAGAGCGCAAAAGAGGGGGGGAGAGAGAGAGCGCAAAAGAGGGGGGGGGGGAGAGAGAGAGCGCAAAAGAGAGGGGGGAGAGAGAGAGCTCAAAAGACAGGGGAGAGAGTGCAAAAGAGAGGGGGAGAGAAAGCGTAAAAGAAAGGGGGGACAGAGAGCAAAAGAGAGGGGCAGGGAGAGAGCGCAAGGGGTGGGACCGCTGTACCCTGCGAAAAATGGCCGTGTGAACGGGCTTTAGGGCTAGTTAGTTATATTGTAGCTAGCTTAGGGTTTATTTTACAGGTAAGTATTTAGTTTTAAATTGGAATAATTTAGTTAAATACAAACTTGCCTGTAAAATAAAAATAAACCCTAAGCTAGTTACAATGTAACTATCCTATATAATAAAAGGCCAAGTGTGTTTGTCTGAAGCTGTCATGCGCAGGCGACAGCACAGCACGAGGACAAACACACCTGGCCTTTGAGAGTCCCTAAGTCTCTGCTCTGCAGTGCGAGCAGAAGTGGGCGTGACCGAGCGTGACCGGGGACGTGGCCGAGCGTGAAGGGGGCGTGGCCGAGCGCGAGGGCCATGAGGGGGCATGAAGGGGGGGGCAGGCGGGCCGTGAAAGGCTGTGCAGTCTGAGAGCTCAAAACAGCTCAAAAGAGGGGAGGAGGAGGAGAGAGAGAGAGGGGGGAGAGAGGGGGGAGAGAGAGAGAGGGGAGAGAGAGAGAAAGGGGAGAGAGAGAGGGGAGAGAGAGAGAAAGGCGAGAGAGAGAGGGGGAGAGAGAGAGGGGGAGAGAGAGAGGGAAGAAAGAGAGAGAGGTGGGAGAGAGAGAGAGAGAGAGAGAGAGAGGGGGGGGAGAGAGAGAGAGATGGGGGAGAGAGAGAGAGGGGGGAGAGAGAGAGAGAGGAGGGAGAGAGAGAGGGGAGAGAGAGAGAGGGGAGAGAGAGATAGAGGGGAGAGAGAGAGAGATAGAGGGAAGAGAGTGAGAGAGGGGAGAGAGAGAGAGAGAGAGAGAGGGGGAGAGAGACAGGGGAGAGAGAGAGCGCAAAAGAGAGGAGGGAGAGAGAGCGCAAAAGAGAGGGGTGAGAGAGAGCGCAAAAGAGAGGGGTGAGAGAGAGAGAGCACAAAAGAGAGGGGGACAGAGAGCGCAAAAGAGAGGGGGAGAGAGCGCAAAAGAGGGGGGGGGAGAGAGAGCGCAAAAGAGGGGGAAGAGAGAGAGCGCAAAAGAAGGGGGGAGAGAGAGAGCGCAAAAGAGGGGAGGAGAGAGAGAGCGCAAAAGAGGGGGGGGGGAGAGAGAGAGCGCAAAAGAGAGGGGGGAGAGAGAGAGCTCAAAAGAGAGGGGAGAGAGTGCAAAAGAGAGGGGGAGAGAAAGCGTAAAAGAAAGGGGGGACAGAGAGCAAAAGAGAGGGGCAGGGAGAGAGCGCAAGGGGTGGGACCGCTGTACCCTGCAAAAAATGGCCGTGTGAACGGGCTTTAGGGCTAGTTAGTTATATTGTAGCTAGCTTAGGGTTTATTTTACAGGTAAGTATTTAGTTTTAAATTGGAATAATTTAGTTAACTATAGTAATTTTATTTATATTTATTTAAATTATATTTAAGTTAGGGGGTGTTAGGTTTAGGGTTAGACTTAGGTTTAGGGGTTAATAACTTTAATATAGTGGCAGCGACGTTGGGGATGGCAGATTAGGGGTTAATAAATGTAGGTAGGTGGGTCAATGTTAGGGCCGGCAGATTAGGGGTTAATAATATTTAACTAATGTTTGCAAAGCGGGAGTGCGGCGGTTTAGGGGTTAATATGTTTATTATAGTGGCGGTGACGTTGGGGCAGCAGAGCAGATTAAGGGTTAATAAATGTAGGTAGGTGGCGGCGACGTTGGGGGCGGCAGATTAGGTGTTAATAAATATAATGTAGGTGTCGGCGATGTTGGGGGCAGCAGATTAGGGGTTCCTAAGTATAATGTAGGTGGCGGCGGTGTCTGGAACGGCAGATTAGGGGTTAATAAGTGTAAGATTAGGGGTGTTTAGACTCGGGGTTCATGTTAGGGTGTTAGGTGTAGACATAAAATTTATTTCCCCATAGGAATCAATGGGGCTGCGTTAAAGGGACACTAAACCCACATTTTTGCTTTCATGATTCAGATAGAGAATACAATTTTAAACAACTTTCCATTTTACTTCTATTATCCAATTTGCTTAATTTTTTAGATATCCTTTGTTGAAGAAAGAGCAATGCACATGGGAGAGCCAATCACATGAGGCATCTATGTGCAGCAACCAATCAGCAGCTACTGGGTATATCTAGATATGCTTTTCAGCAAAGAATATCAAGAGAATGAAGCAAATTAGATAATAGAAGTATATTAGAAAGTTGTTTAAAACTGCATGCTCTTTCTAAATCATGAAAGAAAAAATTTGGGTTTAATGTCCCTTTAAGGAGCTTTATGCTGCTTTTTGGCAGGTGTTAGACTTTTTTTCTGCCGGCTCTCCCTGTTGATTCCTATGGGTAAATCGTGCACAAGCGCGTTACACCAGCTCACCGCTAATGTAAGCAGCGCTGGTATTGGAGTGCGGTAAGGAGCAAAATTTTGCTCAACGCTTACTTCTTGTCTGGGTTGTAAAAACCTGTAATACCAGCGCTGTCTGTAAGTGAGCGGTGAGCATAAACTGCTCGTTAGCACAGCATAGCCTCTAACGCAAAAATTGTATGTTTTCTCCCAGAAAAAGGGTTAAACACATAGTAAAGGTAAGCTCTAGAATAGCAATGCACTAATGGTCTGAAGCTAAGCATAGCCTCTGATTGGTGGATATACATAGATGCCATCCCTGATTGGCTCAGCAACCATGTCCAGTTTTGGACCAGAAGCATATTGCAAGTCTTCAGGTAATATCATTTATGTGTTTAACACCTTTACAGTGATTCTCTGCAAGCAATAATGTAAAATTAAAATACTCTCGCATTTGAGTATTTAATTCTATTTATTTTATGTCCATTTAAATGCACCATATATGTTATGTTTTTTACACTGATATTCACAACAGATTGATAGAAACCTAGAATATAAGACTAAGATGTGTTAAATAGCATTTTATGATGTTATCTGAGGGTTGCTGGCGTTTCCTAATGTCAAATTTGTTCAAGGCTTATAAAGAAATGATTGGTTTCTGTTCCCCATTTCTTAGAGAAAGCATGCTGTTTTGATTTAATAAACAGCAAATAAAAATTAAACTAGTTTTAAACACACAGAGCATTGCTGAACTCATTTCAATACAAATTAAATGGAAAAAAAACTGGGTGTACTGAATATTCAATTTTTCTTTAATCCAACACAATTAAAGCAACAGTGCACTATTTTTTTTAAATTAATTAAACACAATATACTTGCAAAAATATGATAATTTAGCTAAAATTAAGGGATTGGCCTTAAAACAATAAAATGACCTAGCTTCAATAAAACTCATTCATAAACTATAACTAATATCTTACGGATAAAGCGCAACATTAAAATGGTGGTGTCGTCAATACCGGTTTTGGTTTAAGTCAACATATGAGCTTATAATTAGAAGCAGTCAACATTCTATAAAAATGTATCTTAGAATTTACTAAAAAATTATTCTTCAACAATAATTTATATATAAATTAAGTATAATTCAACATAAAGACTGCTATCAGTAAAAATAAGGAACAATGTGGGTTATTAGTCCAATAACATTATTAATTAGTTAATTAATGAATTAATTAATTGATTATACTGTTTTGTGTACAGACATTTATTACTGAAAATTAATATTTTCTGGATTTTGCATGAATCACACACTTGTACACAGTTTTGTGAAATTATATGCATTGCTTTTATTAGTACTTTGATAAATGGCCCTGATTTGCAATAACTACTCACAAATTAATTATAAACCTACACTAGAATGAATGCTAGTTTAAGCACTTGATGGCAAAATCACATCAAACCTTAATTTTATGTGTATTGAAAAAAAATTACAAACATAATTTTATGAGAAGTATTGCATATTTCACCAGTGCTGAAAAAGTTAAAAATATGACCCAGTTATTCAAGCCTATGTATCTAATTTTCTCTCCATAAGTTTACAAGTTGAGCAAACAAACAAGAGCAAAGCAATGTAAATTAAGATTGTTATCATGAGTAACTTTGTAGAATGTAAACATATTATTTCTATCAGGCTGGTTTTGTCTTGATACCCTTGGAGACTGTAAAACATAAAGTTGTTGAGCAACATTCTTGTATAGATTTCCCAATGGAATGAGATGTGTTGTCTCACTTGTTTCTTTTTAATTGAACCTGGGTTACCAATATCATTCTTGCAGTCATTATGTTTACTGTGTTATGCACTCTGCAAAATCAAACATTGCAGATAATATATTACTATATTTTAACCATTATTATATAGTTATATAGTTTGCTTTCTACCATGTAGAAGTCTATAAAAAAGTTAAAGATTTGTGCATTTACTGGTCATTCTGTTTGCAATATCTGACCTCTGTTTTCTTTGCTTTTGTAGCAGAATACTGATCATACCATCAGCCACCAAGGAGTAATACCTTATTTAAATAGCTTTTTTGACTGCATTTCACACATTTTCATGTAACCTCTCCATGTAGTTTCTGAGCTCCTTGCATCCCCCAACATCTAAATCTTGACATACCCACTTAATTTCCTCTTCATTGTTCATTAAAATCTGATTAACAACAGGGGCTCCATCCTCAGACGGCATTGTGGTAAAAGTAGTAAACTTTACACGTTTCCTTTTTGAGGTTGGAGAGAATGAAGGTTCCCCTCTCTGTTCTTTACTATCATTGAAGGAAGTCTCTGCAGATCTGTACACTTGTCCATTTACAGTTTTTTGATGGTTTGCATTGAGGAGATATTTACTTTCCTCCAGATTCACTCCTCTATCCACAGCTGTAATGCATTCATCCTGTTGTGATGAAAAGTTAATGCTATTTTCCAAAAGATCTGTCCGATTGGTAAGGCCAACCCAATCATGTGAGTGTGTCATTGTCTCTTGCTCATCCACAGGGACCTGTTTGTGTCTATATTTTAATGCAAATGTCACACAATTAATCAGGAAGACTAATATTGCTAAACAGAATACACCTAGCAAAGCATACATTCCAATTTCCAAATCAGTTAAGCCTCTGGTGTTTTGCACAAGATCATTTTCTTCTGCAGCTTCGTTGTTACTTGGTAGGTCAACCTGTGCAGGAAAACTGGTGAAATCCATTGGGCTATTTGCAAGGTGACTGTCATCATCCAAAAGACTGTCCCTCTCTCTCTTATTTAATTGAGCTTTATCAGTCGTAGCTCGATTCATGATCTGAACATCTCTGTCCATAGAAGAAGTACCAAAATATGCACCATCTGGTCCAGCTCCTTCTTGGGATGTCTTCATCCTTCTATCTTTGAATCGGTTTTCCAAATGGTCTCTGTGTTTGACACTTCTGCTATTATTTCTATCATTCTGACCAACCGTAACTTTAATATTTCCGATGCCATAAGTAAGTACACTTTTTCTTTTAGATTTTTGACATAATTCGCTGATCATTAGCTCAACTTTAACCAGACCCCCTTCACCTTCCCCAATGATGGAAAACGTAGGCCATTTAGATTTAGAATCTTGTGAAACAGAGAAAACCTTTTCATCTAAAGACAAAACACTCAAAGAAAAGTCTTTAGGGTCAAAAATATCCAAGGGGCTTACTGTGCCATCACTAAACTGGATCCAGCAGCTAATCCCAACTTCCTGTGTGAAAAAAAAAGAAATGTAAAACTCAGCAAAGAACAACAGATAAAAAAGAAGAAAATGTTTTCATACAGAACATTTTATGCTGTAATAAATTGTAAACTACTAAGAGATGAAGGACACAAATAAAATAGGATCCATAAAAATACTGGTTTAACATTCCTGGTAATAAAATATGTTTTTTCTCAGTGGTGCTAAAAAGACAATGGGTCCCTTGGGCAATATGATTTGACTTTAACAGCAGAATAATAAAGTGACTGTCAGAACATATTATTATATACTGGTTTAAATTATTGTAGTTGTATATTCAAATGAAAAAAAAAAGAAAAAGAAATACATTTTTCTCCAATGCATTCATTTAGAATTCTCTCTGATTATTCAAACAGAATGATAACCTTCAGAATTCATATGCACGAATACAGTTTTGCCGGAGCTGCTATGCTTATATGTTAAATAACCTGTATTCTTAGTTTGCTTTAATAGAAAAGCTTGTTAGAAAGTATTTTAGAGAAGTGTAGTAAAAACATTTAATTGTCTGGTTTTTAATGAAGCAACAGATTTCCTCCTCATTTTAAGCATCATCTTTCTAGCTTGAATTGGTTCATTTGTGCAGAAGTTTGTATTTTTTAAGTTAGACTATAATTGCTGGAGGTAACCAAAATGCTCAAATGCATCATTGTGGATTAGATAAAATGAAAAGCAGTAATTGCATAAGGCACATATAATATATGGATTTGATGAAATAGTAGATTTGATAGATTTAAATAAATAAATAAATAAAACTAGGTGCTAATAATGTGTGATCAGCTTGTGATCACCTTTGTGGAATTCATAAAAGGCTACATTTCTGTGTAACCTCTGTAACTCTCCTAAATGCATTTGCTGCATTTCCATCTGACAACTTGGACAAAATGCTAGTTTTATTCAGCTTTACATTATAATATAATACTTTAATCTAAAAAATATTGCAAATTTTATTTTGTATTCCGACATCTAAACTTCTCTGCAGTATTTGGCATGAAAGATCATCTATTCCTCTATTACAAACTCTGCACTGTTTTGATATCAATAATACATATTTTCAATCATTCTTAACAAAAGCTCATATATGGGGCTCCATTTATTGTGGTGAGCGGGCAACATCTGCGGCCCACATTTAGCGTTGTACAACCCGCTGCATATCTGATGGGGTTGATCAACTTCCCCCACAGTTTAAGTGGCAGAAAGGTTAAGTAGCAGCGGTCTTATAAATTATGTACACCTATGTATAGCTCCTACATCAAGACTTTGTTTGAACATACTGGCTCACATAACCAATGTACCCCTCTTATTTATAAGTAAGCTTAAAAACAAATTGCTCTAATTACTTTTCAGTTGTGCTAGACAACTAATTTCAAAACATTGTAGAAAAGTGGAGTTACCCATTCTTCAAGAATAAAAAGCCCAATAGTTGCTTACATTATCTTTCTATTAGGTACGATTTGATTACACTGTGCTATTATTTTATAACTCATCAGCTTGATAAATAGGATACTTTGCCACAATTATATTTGTGTAGCAGGGGAGCTATTTTCTTCCTGTTATGTTTGTTATGGTACATAACGTTTATTAAAATGTATTTTAAGATAAATAAAACTATATATTTATAAGTTCCTCTGCTCACAGCTCATGTAACTCCAAACTTTCTACAAGATCAGACAAGCCACCCCTATGTCATGTATCTCAATTACCCCTTAACCACTCGGTTGTAATCTTTTGGAGCAGAACTGTCCTCATTTTTTATCAAATTGATTTGTCAAATCTAACTGCTTGATTGCATAGACTTTAACTTTACAGAAGTGTAATGTAAACATATTAATAATAAAGTATTAATATTAATGATGTATGTAGTTACTAAAATACTCATATTAAGTCTGACAAAGTGCTATAATAAATTGTTCCTGTAGTATCAGCAAATAGGCTAACATAGGAGACACCGTGTGTGCTGTTTTTTTTGCATTGCGTGTGTGCAGAATAAGAACAGATTAATTCTTTCTTTGGTTAATTGTAGTTTAAAGCATTCGTTTTAACATTTAGGGCTAGATTACAAGTGGAGCGCAAATTATAGAAAGGGGGTTTACTTCTAGAATGGATTAGTATTTAGAATAGGCATACCTTTTATTTATTTTTTGGTAATTTGTTTGTTTTTTTCAGAAATGGGTAGGGTTTTTTGTAATATTTTTTTTTCCATCTAATGTTAGTTTTTGTTTTGTTTTCTTCAGGTAAAGGTTAGTTTTTTTCAGGTAAAGTTTTTTTATGGTAACTTAGGGGGTGTTAGGTTAGTGGGGTTAGCTGGTTAGATGGTATAAGGTTATGGGGTTTAGCTGGTTAGGTGTTTAGATGTTAGTGGGTATTTTGTGATTTGGGGTGTGTTGATTTAGGGGATAATAGTGTAGAGGGGTAGTTTGCAATCTGAAGGTGTGGTACTTTGCAGAGGGCTATGTGGTGGGTTTAGGGGTTAATAGTATAGAAGGTACTTTACGGTGAACAATGTGGCGGTTTAGGGGTTAATACTGTAGTGGCTGCTTTGAGGTAGACTTTGCACCGGTTCAGGGGTTAATAGTGTAGTGAGTAGGGGTTAATAGTGTAGAGGGGTAGTTTGTGGTGGGCTTTGTGATGGTTTAGGGGTTATTAGAGTAGGGGGCTTATGGCGATTAGAGTTAGAGCGCGAATATTGGTGTTAGGTTTTTTCCACTTTTCTCTCTATATTGTAGTCTATGGGGGAGTATATTAACGCGGTCGTGTTATTCTGACATCTGCTCTTTGTGTGTGTTGGGTTAACGCACGAGCGGAAAAAAAAAACTTTTAACTTGTAATAAGCACACTGCCTAACATGTGCAAAGAGCAGAAGCCAAGCGGAGTTAGCGGCCCACTCGTAATCTAGCTCATAGTGTGTGGATCAGTATATAGCAGGACATTTAACAGCAAACAGTCGGAATTTCGTTTTCAACTTTGGATTGTTATTTATGTACATTAAAACTCTTCTTTGCTCTTTTTCTTTTGTTACTCATTATCGTGTAAGATATCAGTATGTTTTTTTTTTCCATAGTGATAAAATTCTCTCCAAAATTTACCACTACCTGCTTGGCTCTTGGTGATGCCATCACTTTAAGTCCACTGGTCTAGAATTTGCATTGGACAGCTCTAAACAAAACGTCACATGCGATTGGGAACGAGCCTGCATAATCACAATCATGTAATGGGCCAATTGGCTTGAGTTAAATGCCATGCCCTGAATTGGAGGAGGCTGGCTTAAACTCAGCACTTGTCAATGGTATAAAGATTTTAAGGTAAGTATTTATCCTTAAATATATTATTTTATTAAAGTATAATCATATGGATCCTGTTCTTTAATATAGTACTATTAAAACATTACATTAAAACAGCACATAATAAAATAAACATTTACTAATCCATTAATAAAGGATTCACTTGGGACAGCATGGTTGTTACTGTAGTCAAATAAGCCATACCTGCTTTTGTGAGTTAAAGTGCTCCTGTGCTGTTGTTGTTGCAAAGATAGCTCGGTTGCTTCCTGGACTTAGCTGAAGAGACAATGATATCCCAGACACTACCTGAATACCCAAATCTGTAATTGTCACCTTCTCGTCAACCACCATCACAGTCTTCTCAGCTAGGATAGCATCTGAAAGTGGGGATAATATCTGTGTGACACAAAGAAAAGGGAACATTTAGTGTGTATATATTTTTTTCCTTTCTTTATATAAATATAAAATATAAGGTTATTATTGAAATAAATGTATAAAAAAAAGTCTTAAAAGGGATATGATATATGTGAAGGTGTTTGAATGGGAGTGTTTATATACATGTTTAAATTCTTCACAGTCAAACACCTTGGCATATAAAATATCAATTTAAAAAATATGGAATGCTTAAAATATATATATATATTTTTTTAAATATCTATCTATTCATATAGGTATGTAACTATACATATTGCATATGTATGTGTATATATATATATATATATATATATATATATATATACACACACACACACACATATATATATATATATATATATATATATAAAAAATAACATTTTCTTCTAAGTGAAGAACAAAGGCATTTCAAGTACAGTATTTCTCAATGGCTTTATTGTAGTTGTCATAGCGCACCTTGTGGTTAGTGCGCGAGCAAAAGCCAGAAGAGGCTTTAGTAGTGTGCCACATAGAAGTCTATAGTAAAGGGAGCTTCAGTGCCTGTGCTGTCTGACCTAAAGATGTTAGAGCGCCTCAGGCTTTCCAGGCTTTCGCTCACACTCAACACTTTACTTTCAACTTATAATACCAGTGCAAGAATAGGAGTGCTATTGATTTAACATGAGCACAGTAAGTGATCAATAGCGCTAATATTTTTGTGCTCCACTTGTAATCTAGCCAAAAATGTGTGAGGCCAGATGCATTAAATCTCTTTAGTTCTGGGAGATCTCTTAAAGAATTCATAAAAAATAAAAAGTTCTACTGAAATCTCTGTAGTTTGCAAGGAATTGTTTTATTTATTTTACAGTTACTATTTGGAATGTTATGTACATTTTTATTTATATATCCTAGTAAATTGCTATATGAAAAATGCAATCAGTCAAGAAGCCACAAAAGTACAAGGGTGACTGATTTTTACAAAAGTGAGCTCACAACGCATAGTTGTGTTTAGTCTTTTTCATTATTGAACACTGGAGAGATGAAGCATGGACACAAAGTTTTCCATAGGGGCAAAAAACTGAGAATACCTTTAACAATAATGGTTATATAGGCAAATGGCAGATATAAAAATTCTCCCCTCCAGATGGCCATGAAGACAAGTTGCCACATTAGTAGGGTGACCATATTGCCGGTTTAAAAAGGGATTATTGAAAAATACATATGTCAGGGTTCTTATACAAAACATTTCTTTAAACAGCCCTGAAAACAGCCCTGATGTATGTATTTTTCATGTGTGTCCCTTTTTAATGCGGCAATATCGTCACCCTACATATAAGGTATGTGAAGGATCTCATGTTTTACTGGATCAGACTATAGTTTCCCTATAATTACTTTTCCAATATACTCAATACATGTACTATATATAATAATATTTACTTACTGTGCAGAATATCAAAAAATAAATGTAATTGTTTGCTGTTCATAAAAACCATACCATAGTACGTTTCACAGTGTTTTCTTTCATGTAATTAGCAAGAGTCCATGAGCTAGTGACGTATGGGATATACATTCCTACCAGGAGGGGCAAAGTTTCCCAAACCTCAAAATGCCTATAAATACACCCCTCACCACACCCACAAATCAGTTTTACAAACTTTGCCTCCCATGGAGGTGGTGAAGTAAGTTTGTGCTAGATTCTTCGTTGATATGCGCTTCGCAGCAGGCTGGAGCCCGGTTTTCCTTTCAGTGTGCAGTGAATGTCAGAGGGATGTGAAGAGAGTATTGCCTATTTGAATTCAATGATCTCCTTCTACGGGGTCTATTTCATAGGTTCTCTGTTATCGGTCGTAGAGATTTATCTCTTACCTCCCTTTTCAGATCGACGATATACTCTTATATATACCATTACCTCTACTGATTCTCGTTTAAGTACTGGTTTGGCTATCTACTACATGTAGATGAGTGTCCTGGGGTAAGTAAGTCTTATTTTTGTGACACTCTAAGCTATGGTTGGGCACTTTAATATAAAGTTCTAAATATATGTGTTTAAACATTTATTTGCCTTGATTCAGGATGTTCAACATACCTTATTTCAGACAGTCAGTTTCATTATTGGGATAATGCATTTGAATAATCAATTTTTCTTACCTTTAAATTTGACTTTTTTCCTGTGGGCTGTTAGGCTCGCGGGGGCTGAAAATGCTTCTTTTTATTGCGTCATTTTTGGCGCTGACTTTTTTGGCGCAAAAATTTTCTTTGTCATTTCCAGCCAATCCAATCAGCCAATCAGATTGAGCTCGCATTCTATTGGCTGTTCTGATCAGCCAATCAGAATATTCCTACCTTAATTCCGATTGGCTGATAGAATCCTATCAGCCAATCGGAATTCGAGGGACGCCATCTTGGATGACGTCATTTAAAGGAACCGCCATTCGTCGTTCAGTCGTCGGCCAGGATGGATGTTCCGCGTCGGAGGTCTTCAGGATGCTGCCGCTCCGCTCCAGATGGATGTCGATAGAAGATGCCGCCTGGATGAAGACTTCAATCGGATGGAAGACCTCTTCTGCCCCGCTTGGATGAAGACTTATACCGGATCATGGACATCTTCAGCCCCCCGCTTGGGCTTGGATCAGGACATCGGAGGAGCTCTTCAGGACGGATCGGTGAACCTGGTATGGTGAAGATAAGGTAGGAAGATCTTCAGGGGCTTAGTGTTAGGTTTATTTAAGGGGGGTTTGGGTTAGATTAGGGGTATGTGGGTGGTGGGTTGTAATGTTGGGGGGGGTATTGTATGTTTTTTTTACAGGCAAAAGAGCTGAACTTCTTGGGGCATGCCCCGCAAAGGGCCCTGTTCAGGGCTGGCAAGGTAAAAGAGCTTTTAACTTTAGTAATTTAGAATAGGGTAGGGCATTTTTTATTTTGGGGGGCTTTGTTGTTTTATTAGGGGGCTTAGAGTAGGTGTAATTAGTTTAAAATTGTTGTAATATTTTTCTTATGTTTGTAAATATTTTTTTATTTTTTGTAACTTAGTTCTTTTTTATTTTTTGTACTTTAGTTAGTTTATTTCATTGTAGTTATTTGTAGATATTGTATTTAATTAATGTATTGATAGTGTAGTGTTAGGTTTAATTGTAGGTAATTGTATGTATTTTATTTAATTAATTTAATGATAGTATAGTGTTAGGTTTAATTGTAACTTAGGTTAGGATTTATTTTACAGGTAATTTTGTAATTATTTTAACTAGGTAACTATTAAATAGTTCTTAACTATTTAATAGCTATTGTACCTGGTTAAAATAATTACAAAGTTGCCTGTAAAATAAATATTAATCCTAAAATAGCTACAATGTAATTATAATTTATATTGTAGCTATATTAGGATTTATTTTACAGGTAAGTATTTAGCTTTAAATAGGAATAATTTATTTAATAAGAGTTAATTAATTTCGTTAGATTAAAATTATATTTAACTTAGGGGGGTGTTAGTGTTAGGGTTAGACTTAGCTTTAGGGGTTAATACATTTATTAGAATAGCGGTGAGCTCCGGTCGGCAGATTAGGGGTTAATAATTGAAGTTAGGTGTCGGCGATGTTAGGGAGGGCAGATTAGGGGTTAATACTATTTATTATAGGGTTAGTGATGCGGATTAGGGGTTAATAACTTTATTATAGTAGCGGTGCGGTCCGCTCAGCAGATTAGGGGTTAATAAGTGTAGGCAGGTGGAGGCGACGTTGAGGGGGGCAGATTAGGGGTTAATAAATATAATATAGGGGTCGGCGGTGTTAGGGGCAGCAGATTAGGGGTACATAAGGATAACGTAGGTGGCAGCGCTTTGTGGTCGGCAGATTAGGGGTTAATAAGTGTAGGTAGCTGGCGGCGACGTTGTGGGGGACAGATTAGGGGTTAATAAATATAATATAGGGGTCGGCGGTGTTAGGGGCAGCAGATTAGGGGTACATAAGGATAACGTAGTTGGCGGTCGGCAGATTAGGGGTTAAAAAAATTTAATCGAGTTGCGGCGATGTGGGGGGACCTCAGTTTAGGGGTACATAGGTAGTTTATGGGTGTTAGTGTACTTTAGAGCACAGTAGTTAAGAGCTTTATAAACCGGCGTTAGCCCAGAAAGCTCTTAACTACTGACTTTTTTCCTGTGGCTGGAGTTTTGTCGTTAGATTTCTAACGCTCACTTCAGACACGACTCTAAATACCGGAGTTAGAAAAATCCCATTGAAAAGATAGGATACGCAATTGACGTAAGGGGATCTGCGGTATGGAAAAGTCGTGGCTGAAAAGTGAGCGTTAGACCCTTTTTTGAGTGACTCAAAATACCGGAGGTAGCCTAAAACCAGCGTTAGGAGCCTCTAACGCTGGTTTTCACGGCTAACGCCAAACTCCAAATCTAGGCCTTTGTTTCTAAATCTATTAAGAAGGCTATGTCTGTTATTCCTCCTTCCAGTAAACGTAAAAGGTCTTTTAAAATTTCTAATTTTTCAGATGAATTTTTAAATGAACATCATCATTCTGATTCTGTTTCTGATAATGATTTTTCTGGTTCAGAGGATTCTGTTTCAGAGGTTGATACTGATAAATCTTCATATTTATTTAAAATGGAATTTATTCGCTCTTTACTTAAAGAAGTCTTAATTGCATTAGAAATAGAGGAATCTGGTCCTCTTGATACTAAATCTAAACGTTTGAATACGGTTTTTAAACCTCCTGTAGTTATTCCGGAGTTTTTCCCCTTCCCCCTACCAGTTTGTTGCTCTGCTGTTTGGCCTAGCAACAGCTCCCAGGATTTTTACAAAAGTTCTTGGTGCCCTTCTATCTGTAATCAGAGAACAGGGTATTGTGGTATTTCCTTATTTGGACGATATCTTGGTACTTGCTCAGTCTTCACATTCTGCAGAATCTCATACGAATCAACTTGTGTCGTTTCTTCAAAGACATGGTTGGAGGATCAATTTACCAAAGAGTTCATTGATTCCTCAGACAAAGGTAACCTTTTTGGGTTTTCAAATAGATTCAGTGTCCATGACCTTGTCTCTAACAGAAAAGAGACGTCTGAAATTGGTTTCAGCTTGTCGAAACCTTCAGTCTCAATCATTCCCTTCGGTAGCCTTATGCATGGAAATTCTAGGTCTTATGACTGCTGCATCAGAGGCGATCCCCTTTGCTCGTTTTCACATGCAACCTCTTCAGCTCTGTATGCTGAACCAGTGGTGCAGGGATTATACAAAGATATCACAATTAATATCTTTAAAACCGATTGTATGACACTCTCTGACGTGGTGGACAGACCACCTTCGTTTAGTTCAGGGGGCTTCTTTTGTTCTTCCGACCTGGACTGTGATCTCAACAGATGCAAGTCTGACAGGTTGGGGAGCTGTATGGGGGTCTCTGACAGCACAAGGGGTTTGGGAATCTCAGGAGGCGAGATTACCAATCAACATTTTGGAACTCTGTGCGATTTTCAGAGCTCTTCAGTCGTGGCCTCTTCTAAAGAGAGAGTCGTTCATTTGTTTTCAGATGGACAATGTCACAACCGTGGCATATGTCAATCATCAAGGAGGGACTCACAGTCCTCTGGCTATGAAAGAAGTATCTCGAATACTTGTATGGGCGGAATCCAGCTCCTGTCTAATTTCTGCGGTTCATATCCCAGGTATAGACAATTGTGAAGCGGATTATCTCAGTCGCTAAACATTACATCCGGGCGAATGGTCTCTTCACCCAGAGGTATTTCGTCAGATTGTTCAAATGTGGGGACTTCCAGAAATAGATCTGATGGCTTCCCAGGTATCTGTCCAGATCCAGGGATCCTCAGGCGGAAGCAGTGGATGCATTGTCACTTCCTTGGAAGTATCATTCTGCCTATATCTTTCCGCCTCTAGTTCTTCTTCCAAGAGTAATTTCCAAGATTCTAAAGGAGCGTTCGTTTGTTCTGCTGGTGGCTCCAGCATGGCCTCACAGGTTTTGGTATGCGGATCTTGTCCGGATGGCTACTTGCCAACCGTGGACTCTTCCGTTAAGACCAGACCTTCTATCGCAAGGCCCTTTTTTCCATCAGGATCTCAAATCCTTAAATTTGAAGGTATGGAGATTGAAGGCTTGATTCTCAGTCATAGAGGTTTCTCTGACTCCGTAATTAATACTATGTTACAGGCTCGTAAATCTGTATCTAGGAAGATATATTATCGAGTCTGGAAGGCTTACATTTCTTGGTGTTCTTCTCATCATTTTTCTTGGCATTCTTTTAGAATTCCTAGAATTTTACAGTTTCTTCAGGATGGTTTGGATAAAGGTTTGTCGGCAAGTTCCTTGAAAGGACAAATCTCTGCTCTTTCTGTTCTTTTTCCCAGAAAGATTGCTAATCTTCCTGATATTCATTGTTTTGTACAGGCTTTGGTTCGTATAAAACCTGTCATTAAGTCAATTTCTCCTCCTTGGAGTTTGAATTTGGTTCTGGGGGCTCTTCAAGCTCCTCCGTTTGAACCTATGCATTCGCTGGATATTAAATTACTTTCTTGGAAAGTTTTGTTTCTTTTGGCCATCTCTTCTGCTAGAAGAGTTTCTGAATTATCTGCTCTTTCTTGTGAGTCTCCTTTTCTGATTTTTCATCAGGATAAGGCGGTGTTGCGAACTTCATTTAAATTTTTACCTAAGGTTGTGAATTCTAACAACATTAGTAGAGAAATTGTGGTTCCTTCATTGTGTCCTAATCCTAAGAATTCTAAGGAAAGATCGTTGCATTCTTTGGATGTAGTCAGAGCTTTGAAATATTATGTTGAAGCTACTAAAGATTTCCGAAAGACTTCTAGTCTATTTGTTATCTTTTCTGGTTCTAGGAAAGGTCAGAAGGCTTCTGCCATTTCTTTGGCATCTTGGTTAAAGTCTTTGATTCATCATGATTATGTTGAGTCGGGTAGAACTCCGCCTCAAAGGATTACAGCTCATTCGACTAGGTCAGTCTCTACTTCCTGGGCATTTAGGAATGAATCTTCGGTTGATCAGATTTGCAAAGCAGCAACTTGGTCTTCTTTGCATACTTTTACTAAATTCTACCATTTTGATGTGTTTTCTTCTTCTGAAGCAGTCTTTGGTAGAAAAGTACTTCAGGCAGCTGTTTCAGTTTGATTCTTCTGCTTATAATTTCGTTTTTTTTCATTATAAGATTTAAACTTTGTTTGGGGTGTGGATTATTTTTCAGCAGAATTGGCTGTCTTTATTTTATCCCTCCCTCTCTAGTGACTCTTGCATGGAAGATCCACATTTGGGTATTCATTATCCCATACGTCACTAGCTCATGGACTCTTGCTAATTACATGAAAGAAAACATAATTTATGTAAGAACTTACCTGATAAATTCATTTCTTTCATATTAGCAAGAGTCCATGAGGCCCACCCTTTTTTGAGGTGGTTATGATTTTTTTGTATAAAGCAGAATTATTCCAATTCCTTATTCTTTATGCTTTCGCACTTTTTTCTTATCACCCCACTTCTTGGCTATTCGTTAAACTGATTTGTGGGTGTGGTGAGGGGTGTATTTATAGGCATTTTGAGGTTTTGGAAACTTTGCCCCTCCTGGTAGGAATGTATATCCCATACGTCACTAGCTCATGGACTCTTGCTAATATGAAAGAAATGAATTTATCAGGTAAGTTCTTACATAACTTATGTTTTTTTTAATCTCAAATCGACAATATGCCTTTTATCACCTTGTATATAAAATACCATAGGTCATACAATACAACATCAGTATACCCTTTATGCCTTATATTGATAGGGTGAAATAGTAGCACTTTCAATTAAAATTAGTAGGTCACTCATTTTAAAGGGATATGAAACTCAAACATTTTTGTGTGTGATTTAGACAGAGCATACATGTTTAAAAAAATGTTTTCAATTTACTTCTATTATCATATTTGCATTGTTCCCAACTTACCATTGTATTCTTAGTAAAAGAGGTACCAAGGTAGGTGCATGGAGCACTATATGGCAGGAAATAGTGCTGCCATATAGTGCTCTTGCAAATGGATATCATTCTTGCAAAACTGCTGCCATATATTGCTCTAGACACATGCACGCTCTTGCGCTTACAACCCTGCTTTTCAACAAAAAATACCACAAGAAAAATTGATAATAGAAGTAAAAATGTATTTAAAATTGCATACGCTATCTGAATCATAGAAGAAAAATTTGCGGGATACATGTCCCTTTAATGTATAAAGTCACTCTAATCATAATTTTAACTCTAATTTTAAGGCCT
Source organism: Bombina bombina (assembly GCF_027579735.1). Classification (NCBI taxonomy): domain Eukaryota; kingdom Metazoa; phylum Chordata; class Amphibia; order Anura; family Bombinatoridae; genus Bombina; species Bombina bombina. The sequence goes on from NC_069500.1 coordinate 382,040,687, forward strand.
AAAAACCGATTAGAGGTGAGAACTGCTGGTGTACGCATTAAAAAACAATAAAATGAAACCAAGACGCACTAATGCATACCTGTGTTAATACATCAAACCCACTGTATTGTACACTTTTGTTCAGTGAGCCAGACATCTATACAAAATAATTAAAGGGAAATGATACCCAAATGATGAAACACTTGAAAGTGATGCAGCATAGCTGTAAAAAGCTGACTAGAAAATATCACCTGAACATCTCTATGTAAAAAAGAAAAATATTTTACCTCACACTGTCCTAAGTATTCACCTCCCATTCCAAAGGACTTTAAGCAGCAAATCAGTATGTCTGTCCCGAGACCTGCAATGGAGTGAGCCTCATGCACACTTATGTTCTAAGTATTCACCCCCCATTGCAAAGGACTTTAAGCAGCAAATCAGTATGTCTGTCCCGAGACCTGCAATGGAGTGAGCCTCATGCACACTTATGTTATTTCCCTATTCAGTTTACTATGAAATCTCATGAGAGTTAAAGGGACATAATACTCATATGCTAAATCACTTGAAACTGATGCAGTATAACTGTAAAAAGCTGACAGGAAAATATCACCTGAGCATCTCTATGTAAAAAAGGAAGATATTTTACCTCACAATTTCCTCAGCTCAGCAGAGTAAGTTCTGTGTAAAAAGTTATACTCAGCTGCTCCCAGCTGCAGGTAAACAAATTTAAAAAAATGAAGAAATGAACAGCAGCCAATCAGCATCAGCAGTGCTGAGGTCATGAACTCTTACTGTGATCTCATGAGATTTGACTTAACTCTCATGAGATTTCATAGTAAGCTTCCTTTACCTGATTGGTGAAATAATATGAGAGTGCACAATGCTAGTCCCTTCAGACGTCCCAGGACAAACACACTAAAATGCTGCTTAGAAATCCTGCTGCTTAGAAATCCTTTACAATGGGAGGTGGCTACTGAGGAACTTTTGAGGTAAAATATCTTTCTTTTTTACATAGAGATGTTCAGGTGATATTTTCTAATCAGCTTTTTACAGCTATGCTGCATCACTTTCAAGTGTTTAAACATTTGGGTATTATGGCCCTTTAAGTGAAATTTGATGAGATCATTTTAAAAGAGTTCATGGCCTCAGCACTGCTGATGCTGATTGGCTGCTGTTCATATTTTAGTTTTTACCTGCAGCTGGGCAGTAACTGAAAGATAACTTTTTAACACAGCACTTACTCTGGTGAGCTGAGGATGTTGTGAGGTAAAATATCTTCTTTTTTTACATAGAGATGCTCAGGTGATATTTTCTGGTCAGCTTTTTACAGGTATGCTACATCACTTTCAAGTGATTTAACATATGAGTAGTATGTCCCTTTAAGCTAAAGGAACAAAGTAAGTTAAAAACTGGACTTACTGACTGGACTTTAAAATTAACATAAAAAAGCAATTACTTTGGTAAAACTAAACATTATCTTGCTAATTGAATATATAGAAAAGGAAACAATTTTAATGGAAAAGTTGCTCTCATAATTTACATAAAAACAAACCTCTTATTTGAAAAAAAGATGAAGTAAAATTTAAAGAGACCTTCCAGTCAACATTTAAATGCATATAGACGGATTAGATCTTTGAATAAAAACATATTTGCAATATACATGTTTTGGCAAAAACGCTTCCAGTAAAAGTTAGCACTGTGTTAGTGTAGTGTAGTGTAAAGCATAGCTAGATATGCTTAGTGCATCAGAATTTAAAATAGTACAGCTGCTCAGAGTGCCAGTGGGGCTTGTGTTATGTCAGCAATTATCAGTCATTACCAGATGGTACAAGCACTTTAGGCTTTCTGAGCAAGTGCTGTGTTTAAAATGCTGGTGCATGGTGCATACTTAAATACACTTTGGAAAAGCTATAGCTTTTATTAGAAGCATTTTTGCTAATACATGTATATTACATAAATTCTTCTATTCTAAACTGAAATACATCCATGTGGATTCCAATTTAGGCTGGAATGTCGATTTAATAAAGCTAATAGAGAAGGCAGTTTTGTTTTCTTAATTATTTAAAAGTAGTACATTACTAAGTTACAAAAGCAATGTAAGGCTTTCCACCCAAAAGTGGTTGCTTATATAGTTTAGAGGTGTGGATCTTGCGACCAGTTTATATGGTCTGTTTTTAGGGATAGAGAGAGAGGGAAATACTTTTACCCTTATCAATGACAATGATTTTCAGCATTGTCTAGCAGCAAAGAGGTTAATTATTCACTTTCCTAGAAAATGAACATGTTAAGTATATTTACAATTCACTGTATTACATAAATGGTTTACTGCAAATAGAATAACTGTGTGGCTGTTAAAACCTATTTGAAAACCATTTAAAGTTGCTAATAGCTTTGCATCACTTCACCATAACTACTTCAGTATTTTAACCCATTAAAAAAAAGACTTCGCTTGCAGCTTTTTAACTTATTTTTTACCTTTTCTAATTCAACAGCTTTGTGGTCCTTTTCAAATAACACTTCTGTTTGCATGTTTTTTAATTGTTAAACATTTTGAGAATACTTTGTTTAAGTGTTAATAAACATGCTTTGTGATTTAATATAAAGGTAAAAATATAGATCTGATGACACTTTCAAACTACAAAACTGATATTCAACTTAAAATGCAATCATCAGAATGTTAATTTATAACTGCAATAAAATATTTGTCTATTAAAAAAAAAAAAAGGATTAAAAAAAATGATATTGTTAATTGCATACCTCATTTAATGATTATCAGCTAGATTACGAGTTTTCAGCGTTATAGGGAAATTAACGACCGCCACAAAAGCGGCGTTATTTCACCTCCCTATAGCGCTGCTATTACAAGTTTTGAAAAAGCAGGCTTGTGTGTGCGATATGGTGGCGTTGAGCTCAATACCGCACCGAAATACAAGCGCTGCTATGACGTGCTTGTGCACGATTTCCCCATAGACATCAATGGGGAGAGCTGGCAAAAAAAGAAGCCTAACACCTGCGATCGCGGAAACAAAATGCAGCCCCATTGATGTCTATGGGGAAAGAAAAAGTTATGTTTAAACCTAACGCCCTAACATAAAAACCACTTCTAAACATCACTAATCTGCCGCCCCTGACATCTCCGCCACCTACATAATGTTATTAACCCCTAATTTGCCGTCCTTAACATCGCAGCCACCTAAATAAAAATATTAACCGCTAATCTGCCACCCTTAACATCGCCGCCACCAACATTACAGTTATTAATCCCTAATCTGCCGCCCCCAATGTCAGCGCCACTATACTAAAGTTATTAACCCCTAAATCACTGGACTCCAACATCACTAACACTAAATAAATATATTAACCTCTAAACCTAACCCTAACGTAACCCTAACCTAAGCATAACCCTAACCCTAATGTAACCCTAAGCCTAAATCTAACCCTAACACCCCCTAACTTAAATATAATTAAAATAAATCTAAATAAACCTTACAATTATTAACAAAATAATTCCTATTTAAAACTAAATACAAACTTACCTGTAAAAAAAAACATAAGCTAGCTACAATATAACTAATAGTTATATTGTAGCTACCTTAGGTTTTATTTTTATTTCACAGCTAAGTTTGTATTTATTTTAACTAGGTAGACTAGTTAGTAAATAGTTATTAACTATTTAATAACTACCTAGCTAAAATAAATACAAAGTTACCTGTAAAATAAAACCTAACCTGCCTTACACTAAAAACTATAATATCAACAGTGCAAAGCGTGTTTAGAAAATAGAGAGTCCCCGAGTGCTCAAAGCGTATATCAGAGCACACAATTATGGGGATATTCAGGTCCCAATAAACGATGTGCCAGTCTTGGACCAGAAGTCAGTGTTATGAAAAGTCACTCAGGTAGAAACAAAGCTCGTTGTCCCAGGGGGAAAGTAAAGTCCCAAAATATCAAGGTATGTCCCAGAGCCTAGTAGTCATGGGTGGCAATATGTGGTCACAGTATTTCGTCTACGATCAACTCTTACCCTCCACTATGCTGGTGGGGTGCCTGGGGACACTTCTGTACTTCTCCACGAATAGGCGATGAAACCCTTCCGGGGGGGTACAGTCTGTGTTTCCCTTCTCGGCGTGCCGCAGAGAGATCCGACGTGGAGACGTTTCCTGGTGCGTCACCCATGACGTTGCTAGGTTAAACCAAGTGGTGTATCCTGGGGGGGATCCGTGAGGACAAAAGACCGGCTCTGTGTCCCACGAGTGACTTAGCAAGTGAAAGGTGCAATAAAGCGGTAAACCCAGCCGCTAAGGAACACAAAGTCAAAAAAGAAGATGCACCAATAGAACATAGTTTCTGCTGTAGTAAATAAAGTTTATTGTACAATCCAATAGTTAGGTACAAACAAGGTCACAGTGGAAAAACGCCTGACGCGTTTTTCCAAAAATATTAACCGCTAATCTGCCACCCTTAACATCGCCGCCACCAACGTTACAGTTATTAACCCCTAATCTGCCGCCCCCAATGTCAGCGCCACTATACTAAATTTATTAACCCCTAAATCACTGGACTCCAACATCACTAACACTAAATAAATATATTAACCTCTAAACCTAACCCTAACGTAACCCTAACCTAAGCATAACCCTAACCCTAATGTAACCCTAAGCCTAAATCTAACCCTAACACCCCCTAACTTAAATATAATTAAAATAAATCTAATTAAACCTTACAATTATTAACAAAATAATTCCTATTTAAAACTAAATACAAACTTACCTGTAAAATAAAACATAAGCTAGCTACAATATAACTAATAGTTATATTGTAGCTACCTTAGGTTTTATTTTTATTTCACAGCTAAGTTTGTATTTATTTTAACTAGGTAGGACTAGTTAGTAAATAGTTATTAACTATTTAATAACTACCTAGCTAAAATAAATACAAAGTTACCTGTAAAATAAAACCTAACCTGCCTTACACTAAAAACTAACATTACAATAAAATATAATTAATTAAATTATTAAAATACAATTTTCTAAATTACCAAAAAATAAAAAACGAAATTATCAAAAATAAAAATGAATTACTAATCTAATAGCCCTATCAAAATAAAAAAGCCCCCCCAAAATAAAAAAAAACCCTAGCCTACACTAAAATCCCAATGTCCCTTAAAAGGACCTTTTGTGGAGCATTGCCCCAAAGAAATCAGCTCTTTTACCTGTAAAAGAAAAATACAAACACCCCCCAACAGTAAACCCCACCACCCAACCCAACACCCCCAAATAAAAACCTGTCTAAATAAACCTAAGCTAACCATTGCCCTGAAAAGGGCATTTGGATGGGCATTAACCTTAAAAGGGCATTTAGCGCTTTTACATTGCCCAAACCCTAAGCTAAAAAAAACCCCACCCAAAAAACCCTTAAAAATACCTAACACTAACCCCCGACAATCCACTTACAGTTATCGAAGTCTGGACATCCATCCTCATCCCGCCAGTGAAGTCATCATCCAGGCGGCAAGAAGTCTTCATCTGGGCAGCCTCTTTCATCTTCATCCAGCCGGCGAAGTCTTCATCCAGACGTTAGGTTAGGGGTTAGTGTTAGGTATTTTTAATGGTTTTTTGGGTGGGTTCTTTTTTTAGGTTATGGTTTGGTCAATGTAAAAGAGCTAAATGCCCTTTTAATGGCAATGCCCATCCAAATGCCCTTTTCAGGGCAATGGTTAGCTTATTAGGTTTATTTAGATAGGTTTTTATTTGGGGGGGTTGGTTGGTTGGGTGGTGGATTTTACTGTTGGGGGTGTTTTTTTTTTTTTTTTACAGGTAAAAGAGCTGATTTCTTTGGGGCAATGCCCAACAAAAGGCCCTTTTAAGGGCCATTGGCAGTTTAGTGTAGGCTAGGGTTTTTTATTTTGGGGCGGGCTTTTTTATTTTGATAGGGCTATTAGATTAGGAGTAATTAGTTTTTATTTTTGATAATTTAGTTTTTTATTTTTTGTAATTTAGAAAATTGTATTTTAATAATTTAATTTTATTTTATTGTAATGTTAGTTTTTAGTGTAAGGCAGGTTAGGTTTTATTTTACAGGTAACTTTGTATTTATTTTAGCTAGGTAGCTATTAAATAGTTAATAACTATTTACTAACTAGTCTACCTAGTTAAAATAAATACAAGTTTGTATATTAGTTTTAAATAGGAATTATTTAGTTAATAATTGTAAGGTTTATTTAGCTTTATTTTAATTATATTTAAGTTAGGGGGTGTTAGGGTTAGGGTTAAGGGTTAATATAATTATGTAGAGTTAGTGATGTGGGAGATCAGAGGTTTAGGGGTTAATAATTTATTTTAGTATATTACTGAGTCATTACCACACTGAATAAAGCTACGATGCATTATGCTAGGGCCCAGAGAAGGCAAGGGGGGAAAACTTCTTCTCTAAAAGAGTGAGTTAGAGTTCAAAATAAATGGTAACATATAAATATCTAGGGAAATAACAGAAGAGTTCACACACATTACATTAAGATGCACATATTTCTCAAGTCCATAAGTCAGCTAAAGCATTAGGAGGAAGTTTGTTAATTAGTGATCTCATAGTAACTGAACACATCACCAAGGTTTTGTCATATACATGATGATCATCCTCAACAAGATATAAAAGTTTCATGCTGCTCCATGGGTAAACAACATTAGTACAGCAATTATTACGCCTCTAAACAAGAACAAATAACAGGGATAGAGATAACACACATTGTTAGGCATTTAAGCAGTTACACAATTATCATTAGATCTCCACTAGCCCTAGACATACCATATAAAGCAAAGGGGGTCAGTCGCGCAGACTGAGGAGAAAGCTTAAATGCTGCTGCAACAGGCAGCTCCTCTTGTTTTGGTACAGATTAATTTGATTGCATCGGATGACCCCCACTGCTATCTCTCTATCAAATGTGTGAGCGTGTTATAGTACATATACATGGAAAACAAATATACGCCTACAAGCATTTCTCTTTCAACCATTCAGTGGGATTTAGTGCTAAAACCTAACATACATTTAATATGGAGCTGTGGGGAAGTTACACTCGTGTGCTCTGCAATACATTTTTATTTCCCCTCCTGCATTCTAATGTCTAAGACCAGGACCTGCCTCATTCGCAGTGTAATATAGCGATTAGACATTGCCATCCAGTAACAGACAAATAATTAGATCCTCCAATGAATCCATAGTGCCTGGAAAATATGGAGCTATCCAGTAATCCTAACAGACAGCTATGATGTATTAACATTATATAGCTATGTACATATGCTTAACTGTTTAAGGTAAAAGCAAAAAGTAAGGTGCTGTCCTGGAAAAGTATCACACAATAATAAAAGATGGCAACTGGTTCTGAATATATAGCTGTGTCTACAGAGCAAATAACACCCCTCTAAGACGTGATGAAAACTGGGAAAATTAGAAAGTTATATACTTTATGTCCTCATCAGAATTTGCATACATGTTCCCCAAGTCCTACGCCTTCAACAGAGCCTTTAGGTAAAGTCCCAGGCCCAAAGGCCGTCATTCATAAAGTATGAGCATAATTATTTAGGATATATATCCTTGTCCTGTCATCTGGAGCCGGGAGAACAACATGAGAGCAGTCTAAGGACTTCATATAGAAAGTATATATACCAGACAGACGGTGCCCCGGCTTTAGCATTTTGTAATATTGGGAGTGGGTGCATAGAAGCAGGAGGCAGTCCTCGGTTGGGGATCTGGCAATATGCCTTCATTAATACTTTGGATGGTAATCCACAGTGCAAAGGAAGCCTCTGGGTAAGAAGCTCGCAGCAACATTATCTCTCACAGTGCCGACAATATTGCTCCACCACGCATAGGTGCTGGATGTAGAGACAGCTAACCCCACTTGCATACGAGCAAACCCATCGACCTTCAGGCGGGACCGGACCATCTGAACAACCTCAGGAGGGTAATGGCTCCCAGACCGGAGTCCCCAGAGATTTTGATAGCGGTCCCAGCAGGGTACGTACATGTCTCTGGAGGCAGCAAAGGGGTAGCAGAGTCCCATTCTGTGGTCCGCTCCCGCCGGTGTCAGCAATGGAGTCTCCGGCCGGGGCCTTGTAAGGGCCGTGTTATCTAGTTGCTCCAGTACTGCACCATGTTCCTCAGCAGTGGAAGCGCTACACATTTGCGCCGCTTGGATTTTGACCACGAAAGCATCGAGCCTGTCGCAGATCTTTCTCCCGTGTTCCTCCAGCAAAGCTCTAATGCTGGTATACAGGGCCTGTGTCTCCATGTCGGGCAGCAACACACTCCTCCCCTCACAATGGCGGGTCACCATGCGGCAGGGAGCCTCTCTACAGTTCTTCAGCTCAATATTGTATAGGCGATCTCCAATTCTTTATCCACATATCTCAGGGTTCTTGTTGTGTTTTTGCCCCTAGGCATTAGCAGAGCATGATAAATATACAGAGTAAAATGACATTTTACAGAGATTAGGTCAGGAGCTCCTGAATAGTGCGACCTGTAGCTTTGGCGGCTAGCTCCGCCCCCCCTAAATAACATGTTTAACAATCACTTTGACTATGTCTATTTTGCTCCTGTGAAGGACTAAAAAAAAAACCTGGAAAACCCCCTTAAAAAATCTTGAAACACCCGTTTCTTATAATTTTTCAGGTGTACTAGATTTTATGGTTATTTCGTAGGTGGAAGTTGGTAAACAAAGTATAAGTTTGTTTTATGTTTCATCTAATCTTCTGCATGATTTAAATGCATACATCTCCCTCCACTGGATCTGATGTTTTAAAAAAATCATGTGCAACTGATCTTGCTTCTCCATAGAAGTACATTAACTCTACTAGCAAGTTTCAGTTTCTGTTCTCTTTTTTTCTCAAACGTCTTATTAGGTGCCAAATAAGACGTCTTCTTGATATCTATGATTTGTGGTGATGAGGAAGACTAAGTTTTGGGTAATTATTTAATTAAGGGTGGAAATCCAAGAGAGACATAGTACATAAAATACATCTATTGAAATACATGTGATTAAATCATATGACACAGCCAAACAAATAAAATAAATTACATAAAATAATTTAGGAAAACAACATAACACAAATATTAGAAACACAATGGATGCCTCTCACTTTACCTGTAATGTTGTCATTCCAATTTCTTGTCCACTTAATATCTGTCCTTGAAGTTTAACCACTTTAGGTTCATCCATCTGGATAAATTCACTAATCAAATCTGTTATATCAACTTGCCAGTCGGGTCCCAGTAAGTAGGTGAGCTGACCAGCCATGTGACGGGACTCGGCTATGAACTGGGTAAGGACTCTCAATATGGCATGTTGGTACTGAAGGGTGCAGCCTCTTCCCTTTCTTTCATCATCATCTTCATCATCACTGTCTCTAGCTTGTCTGGAAGAATATTTAAGAAAATCATTTTGTTATTATAAAAAAGTCATCCTTGCTGAACATTATTAGTTAGTAAATCATCAGAGGCCTATTCCATAAATATAGCAGGACAGCAATGTTTGTGAAAACCTCTGTCAGCAAAAAGACCTACTTTTGTAGGGGTAACTCCTGCAAACTTGTTGAGAATAGTAAGCAACCATGGAAATCATGATGTGATTAATTTAACGTGCAGTAAAGAGAAATACACAGCTGAATTCATGGGTGCCAATGTTCTTTAGAGTCTTAAGGTTATTGGCAGTTCAGGCATACAATATGAGGGTTACCCATTTTAAATCCTTTAACTTGTTAATCAGACTAAAGGTTCATGTAGATTTATGATGTGTGTGATAGCATAACTTGGGACACAGGAAGTCAAATAAATCTGCCAGTGATTCTGGGAATTACAGTCATACTTATAGGGACACTAAACTCAAAATTGTTCTTTTATGATTCATGTAGAGAATACAGTGTTAAAAAATATTCCAATTTACTTCTATTATCAAATTTGTTTCATTCTTTAGATAGCTTTTTTTGAAGAAATAGCTATGTACATGGGTGAGCCAATCACACGAGGCATTTATGTGCAGCCACCAATCAGCAGCTACTGAGCTTTTCAGCAAAGGATATCAATAGAATGAAGCAAATTAGATAATATAAATAAATTAGAAGTTGTTTAAAATTGCATGCTCTTTCTAAATCATGAATGAAAAAATCTGGGTTTCATGTCCCTTTAAGTAATATTATCCACTTACTTGAATATTGAAATGGTAGTGCTGTATACAAGTTTACAATTGCTTCTATTACTTAAAAGGGTGAAAAGCAGAAGGAGATCAGTTTAAAGAGGGCATTGATTGTTTATTAATAAACATAATTAAATAAAGACATCAATCAAATTATATAAGCCATTTAAACAATACATGTCTAAAACTGAATAAAGCTATTGAAAAGAGACTTGTATTAGCTGTGCAAACTATCTCTTCCCTGCTCCATAGAGTCAATCAAATAATGTTAAAACAATATACCAAAAATGTTGATTTATAATAGACAACTGAATATAGCCTATACCTGATGATATCCCAGATAGAGATGTATATTTTTTCTCTGCTCTTACAGCTAACTACTTTAAGTCAAAGGTCATATGTTGTTTTATAAATTGGTACATCATAATTTATTTTTATTCCTTCATTTACTTTACTTTTTATAGATGGGTCCTCAAAATGTTAGCTGTATATACTACTTGCAACTGTCAGAAAATTTAATATTGTTCTTGCAACAAGCAACTAAGGCCTAGATTACAAGTGGAGCGCTACTGATAGAGCAGGGTGCGCTATAAATATCGCAGAACCGCACTAAGATACGCATGAAATTTGGAATTACAAGTCCATGGAAAAACTGAATAACTAGAGAATGTTTCATGCAGCCGACATCCCCTTATGACTGCATTACACATCTTCATATTACTAATTGAAAGTTATGTATTGTCCAGAAAAAAGACCAATAATCCAATAGGAAATCTCCTGCAGTCTTCAACTCTACTTCCATGGGCAGTGTCTGTGGGGCAGTCCTGTTGTTCACGGCCATATTAGAGTACCAGGAACCATCAGCTGGAAAATAACTCAGGCTCAAACATAGCTCAAATCAGTAAACCAAACAAATCTTGCATACTGGTAAAGGGTATTTTATGTGGAACAACATGTGAATAAAGAACACATCTAATCTCTCAACTGCATTAAACAATATAGACATCATCTTAAAATGAGACCATTAAGGATCCTTGAATTGTAGCAATAGTTGACAGTAATTAATCAGCTGCTTGAAGATCAGCCAACCAACATCAGAGAGCCAATATCCTCACGGACCAATTGGTGAGCAAATCAAATCCTAATTTGCTTAGGTAGCAGCCAATGCAGGGGTGCCAGCCAATACGATAAGCACTTATAATCTATGAAATCTATGAAATTTAACACAGAGCTTGGCACTCATCAGCTCTCAACAGAATGATTGTCACAGATAGATGGATGGAAAAGGTAGTCAGTAACCATTTATTTGTAATACGATGTATGAGTTTCAAGACAACACACCCTGCACTATTGATTATGCTCCACTTCTAATCTAGCCCTTAGAGTGGAATGGCGCAGACACTTGGTCCCTCAAAATAATGTACCATATGTGAATTATACTCTAAGGGCCTGTTTCTCTAAAGCTCTACTCTCATACAAAGTGCTCTACAAAGTTACATAAAGTCTACCAGGTCTTTCTAAGAATTCTCTAAAGGGAAATTTTACCTTAAATGGACACAAACTTTGCAATATATTTTCATTATTTTATTCTGAAGCCCTTTACATGTAATTTAGTTCTTTAAAATTGATCAAATTATAATTTTCAGAACTTGAAATGCACCCTGCTGACTTTGCAAGGCTTACTCTGCTACACATCTGCCCCTAATTGGATTTATTACTCCAAGTAGGAAGACAGCACACCTGATATATGGGGCACGGAAGGTAACTTTCCAAGTCCAAATTATACTTCAAAATTCACACAGCTTCCAGCCTCCAAATATTATAAAATACCTTTATTTTTCAACTGGGTCCATATGTTAAAGCAAGCTGCGTTTCAGGCCTACAATAGGCCCTTAGTCATGTTTTCTCATGTTGTTTGCTTGTACCTATGGACCAAGTTGGAAAATAAAGGTCTTTTATCAAATTTGGAGGCTGGAAGCTGTGTGAATTTTAAAGCCTAATTTGATTTATAACATATCCACTGCAAAACAAAGTATTTTATGCTGACTTTATGACAGTGGATAGCCTTGCCTGCGGACTAAAGCCCTTATTGGCTCCACTAATTAAGGCAAATTGTGGGTGGAGTTTGGATATTGAAAAATAATTGTAGTAAAAAGTATCTTAATGTATTTTGAAAAATGAAAAATGTTAATACTTGGCTGATGTTACTCTATAGCAGAAGTTTTTAGGAAATCTAAACTGGAGCACAGGTGAAATAATCAGCTGATTAGTAAATATGGTTATTATCCTGCTCTCATCCAAGTCATCCTGAAAATTTGGTCTTTTAGGGAGGCCTGAGAACAGGTTTGAAACTCCAGACTCTTTTGCAACACAACAGAAATGTCTTGTAATTACAAGGTGTTTACTCTCTGCTAAGGGATGTAACCTACATTTCTATAGTGCTGACTAAACTTAGTAGTTGGAAAAGTATATCGAAAGTGTGATGTAAAAATTGCAACCTAAGTATATTTTAAAAATCATATTAATAATACACATTCAAATGTGTATTAAATGTATGCAGCAAAATGTGAATTGAAGCTATGCAGCAAATTTCTTATTTAAAGAACACTTGAAACATTTGTATCTAATGCAGATGGTGAAAATCATATTGAATGTTCAATTCAATTTAAAATACAAGTCAGTCCAAAAAGAAGAAAATTCAAAGCCTTCATTATTTTTTTATTTTGAAATTAATTTTGCAACCCTAGTGTGTGGGCTGAGCAGGGGTTTTGCTTAGATGTGTCTAAACTTTTCTTACAGGTTTCATTACATTCTCTAAGCATGTTATGCTTGCAGGTCTGCGTGTTTTTTCTTGTAAAATGTACTTTAAACAAGATTTTATTCTCTGTGTACTTTGATTACAATTTCTACAATTTACAATGTATTTTTTTAAACTGCTAATATTATTGAGTACTATATTGTAATGCATCTACCTGTAATACCAGGTGCTGCTTGGTCCTTCACAAGATTCCACCTTGGAACCTCATATCACAGATGGATCTTTTTAGATAATGTTGCCTGAGCAAAGTGCCTTAGAGATTTGAATCCAGAGTGTTAGCTGCCCATATGCTAATAAGGTTTAGAGAATACGTCCCAAAATCTACCTTCATAGATTCTACAACTAGCAAATTTGAAGTATAGAAAGTTTTTACAAATCACACCAACAACAATTTTACAAAGAAAGGGAGATTCAAAGTATTATGCACATGCCAATTATCATGTTAATCTCCCTATGACAGCATAGCAAGTTAGTTATAAGTGAGCACTGCACTGCCAGCACAGAGTAATGGGTAAATAAATTCATAAACATATATACAAAAATACAAAATGTTGATGTGTCACATAAATGTCCCATTGAATCCTCAAGATCCAACCCATGTGATGGCAGTAAGAGAAAGTTGTCTTAGAGCATTCAATTAATTGTGCACTTGACACTTTCTTATGAGAAAAAAATATGTTCAAGAAAATAGCAGGCGCGTATATACACCACAAATTATATTACTGCAATACACAAAATCCCAGTGTTAGAGAGATGTAGAAATAGGTAGCTCTATAATCTATATGTGATGGAAGAGTTTATCTCGCCACAATATATGGATAGACGCCACTGGCCTATTCCAAATTACTTGTTTTAATTCCTGTAGACTCATTGATCTTTTGTTGGACCTTCCCCTCAACTTCTGGATATATTTTTGTTATTTATGTCCCTCACACAGCAGTCTCAAGCAACATGTGTTAATTATATTATTCTAATAGGCAGGTCACAACTTTGGAGACTTTTAAGAATTCCTGCATGTCTGTAGATGTACTTATTGCTGGAGAAAGTTTGAATTCTAGGCTATACTTATGGAAGCTTGTATTGCTGGTTTTCAAGCATTTCTGGCACCCTTCATTTTCACTGAAAAGCAGATCAATTGAAACATATTTTGTCTACAGTGCTCACTGTTCGTGCTGCCCTGCTGGAACTGATAGATCATCCGTTACACTCTGTAGAACCTGGCAAGTACTTGACTGGGAATATCTTTGTGTCTAATGTGTTTTCAAAATTATGCACAGGGGCTATATTTCTATTAATTTAGTTTAATTTTTTTATATTCGTCTTCCTTTCCAACCTTTTGCTTCTGCCCACTTTTCCTGCTATACTTATTATGTGCAATGCTGACCGACAGTCATCAGTACTGTGAAATTTACACAATAAAGAAAATATATATATATTTTGCTGTTTCTCTCCAAATTTGTAGCTAAAATATTTTTATGTTCATTTTGTAAGGCATTTGTTGTGTTTTCAAACAAAAATATCTATTAACCCTTTAAGGACACAGCTTTCAGTTTGCTCAATTGTTTTATGACGGAAAAATTCCGTCATATGTCCTTAAGAGGTTAAAGAAATATTAAAAAATATATTTTTCTTTAGTTTTATTGGCTCTGATACTACTGTTTTCTATTGGCGTGTTATTTTGATCTTAAAGGACATTTAAACACTTTGAGAGGTAATATAAAATTATAAATCACATATATATATAATATATACTTGCATTAATTTATTTGTCCCCTTTTCCTGTAATTCCATTTTAAAATGGTGAACTTTTAATATCCAGTTAGAAATGGAAGTGCAGAA